>NC_140238.1:17478671-17481171 GCF_949987555.1 Borostomias antarcticus
GAGAGCCAGGCAGCTTTTTTTTGTAGGTTTGCCAAGAAGAGGGTTCAGGACTGCTCTGCTCCTGCTCTTGCCAAGTTACGCACACACATACACACACATACACACACACGCACACTAACACCTACTGCCTGATATACTGGCCCCAGTCATAGGTTATTACATTATGGTGTGAGTGAATAAGCTCTTCTGCAAACGTGTGCTGTTGAAGGAGAGAGAGAGAGAAAGAGGTGGGGGGGGGGCGTCCGAGGGGTGTAAACAGTAGCTCCAGTCTGACTCCTTCCCCGTGAACTCATGGACACCAGCTGAGCATGTTATTGACAACTAATTAGAAAGCAATTAGCTTGAAGCGCTTCATCATTGGAAACAGATGTGAACCGAGAGAGTTCACCCCAGCACATGTGGCTGGCGCCGCGCCAGGCCAGAGTTTGGCCGTTGGTTTCCCAGACCCGATCAGGGGTGGACAGACAGACAGACAGACAGACGCGCCTCCTGGGCACGCGATATCGACCTGTTACCCCGGTTCCCTGCGCGTACGTCACCGCGGCAGCAATATCCGGCCACCCCCCCACTCCCCCACATACACACACACACCCCATCCGTTCGAAGTACTGAGAGTCGGGCATATCTCGAAACACACACAGTCTATTGTGTTGCTCTACAAATATTTGAGGAAGGTGTCAGATACGTAGGCGAGGGATCAGATTTAGTAGCTGGGGCCGGGCCAGGCCGGGCCAGGCCGGGCCAGAGAACGCCTCCCTCCTCCAGCACACGTCAGGAGCGCCGCAGCTCCCAGGACGCCAGGGAAGAGTCATGTAAGGGGTTTTGTTTGTGTGAAATTCCCTTCGTTCACATGTCATGTTTCAAAAACCTTAACGGGGAAAACGTTTTTTTCCTGTTCTTTTCCGTGTAAATCTACTCTGTTGAGTAAAATCTCATCAGTGAAGCAGGGATTGGGGGGGGGGGGGTGTCAAACAGAAACAAAAGTACTTGTCAGGAGTTTCAAAAGAGTTTAGCTCTAGCAGGGTTGAGGGAACATCTGGCGTTCATTAACTGAAACCTGTGGAACTGACCCAGAACCTTCAAGGTCAGATCGAAAATAATTATGAAGCACCCGTGGAAATGCGTGATACAGCTACTAACAAAACAAAGCTATTTGTGGCCAAAGATGTGGCTTCAATAGACTAGATGTGTTGGAGAAAGTGTGTTTGTGTGCGTTCGTTGTGTGCATGTTTCACCACAGTGGAGTAATAAGCCTCTCATTTGTAATGTCTGTGGAAATGTTTGGGTAACAATCTCAGGACCGCCGCACTGAGGAGAACTGTAGAGTCATTCATGGGTTTTCAATGGACACAGTCAATGTGAACTGACTTGGATTTGTGTGTGTGTGTGTGTGTGTGTGTGTGTGTGTGTGTGTGTGTGTGTGTGTGTGTGTGTGTGTGTGTGTGTGTGTGCGCGTATGTGTACTCTGTGTGTGTGTGTGTGTGTGTGTGTGTGTGTGTGTGTGTGTGCGTGTGTATGTGTGTGTATAATTATTAGTGCACACACCATTTAATCCGCTCCAAGCAGTCGCCATGCTCAAAATTCCTGTTGGTGTTGTCTTTTGGTTCAAAGCTGTTCCTGAGTGCAGCCCTCTGTCCAAATGTTGTTGTTTTTTTAAATACAAAACATTTGCATGCGTTGAAAAATGTAGTCTCCCATTCAAAGAACTCATTCAGTAATTTGTGGACTGTTGGATCTGAAGTTGTCCAGGATTATAATTCCTCTCCATTCATTTGTTTTTCCCTCCCCAAAGATTCCCTGTCCTCTGGTGATGATGAAGATTACGATGAAGACCCGGACGATGGAGGTAATGGCAATGGTGTGTGCCACATTTCATTTCATTCTATCATCACACGTGTTGAATTTTGTAAACCTAACGTGAAGCCACACGGTTAAAAGCCCCCTCGGGGCCCTCCCCCCCACTCCGGCTTGCTTTGGAGTCAAAGTCGCACGCGGGTTCAGGCCCCGGTGTGTTCAGGCCCCGGTGTGTTCAGGCCCTGGTGTGTTCAGGCCCCGGTGTGTTCAGGCCCTGGTGTGTTCAGGCCCCGGTGGGTTCAGGCCCCGGTGGGTTCAGGCCCCGGTGTGTTCAGATGAACACCAGAGAACACTGAGGGACGCGGGCTCCTCTGTTCTGTGGGCTCCCAGGATCCCCGCAGAGCTGCAGCGCTGGGAGGGCCGCCCCCCGCCCCCCGCTCCCCCTCCTCCGCAGGCTCCACACACATGCCTTTGTTGTATCTCTCCGCTGTCGACGGAGACGGAGGGATAGAGAGGGGGAGCCAGGGGAGCCAGGGGGCCAGGAGCAGAAACAGAGAGAGGGAGCGTGAGGGATGAGGGGGTTTTGACAGGGAGACTTTGGCTGAGGCGTCGCGAGCTAACGAGTGCCGGCGCAGACGGAGACAGAGTCATGCGGGAGACAGCCTTCTTACCAGGCGTGTGGTGTGGGGGGAGGTGAGAGGAGACT
>NC_140238.1:18178671-18196171 GCF_949987555.1 Borostomias antarcticus
GCAATCCATTACATTCTGTCCTCTTCCAGTTTTGTCTGTTTACAGTTTGCATACTCCTCTCCTGATTGGTCAATGCTCAAGCGATAGTCTCCACTGACTGGAAGAACAAGAGAAGAACAGAGGATCAGGTAGAATACACTGTTCTGGAAGATAGATACAGTAGAACACACTGTTCTGGAAGATAGATACAGTAGAACACACTGTTCTGGAAGATACATACAGTAGAATATACTGTTCTGGAAGATACATACAGTAGAATATACTGTTCTGGAAGATACATACAGTAGAATACACTGTTCTGGAAGATAGATACAGCAGAACACACTGTTCTGGAAGATACATACAGTAGAATATACTGTTCTGGAAGATAGATACAGCAGAACACACTGTTCTGGAAGATACATACAGTAGAATATACTGTTCTGGACAGAGATGGGCAGTACTCAGTACTCAATTAAGTATTGGAGTCTATCTGTTACTGAGCATAATCTTGAAGTTGGCAGCAACATTTCATTGTGACTACACATACGTCACGTGACAAATAAAGAAATCTTGAATCTATTTCTATTACTTGTGTTTGAAATACATATTTCAATTACTTTTGAGTATTTTGTAATTTCTATTTGACATGGCTGAAAAAAACTAATGTAATTTGTAACAAGATACTTTAGAGTGGAGTAATTTTGTATTTTCAAAATACTCAAAATACTTTCTCCATGATTCATAGAACATACGAAAGAAGAACCAGATACTTAGACACACTCAAATACTTAGACACACTCAGATACTTACACACTCAGATACTTACACTGTAGACACACTCAGATACTTAGACTCACTCAGATACTTAGACTCACTCAGATACTTAGACACACTCAGATACTTAGACTCACTCACACAGTGATGTTTAGCTGCAACCAGCAGCTCTCTATAGCTCACATGTTTTGGAGGCTTCACCAAGGCACTGAATACACTTGCTTGTTTTTAACCCACACTTCTCACTTAATCAAGTTCATCTTCAAGTTCAACTCGGGACTGTCCATCAAGGTAAATCTTTGATCTGAACTGCAATAACTATATCAATTACAGCTGCTGTGCAGCACTGGATCGGGCCCGGACGTTCTGAGGAGGAATAGGAAGGAGACAAATGACAAATACATGAGGGCCTTAAATTAAAAAATCATGTGTCTGAAATCCAAACAGTACAATGCCTGAGTTGGCATTAGCATGTTTATTCTGTATCACCCAGGGCTTGAACTCACAACTAGACACCAAGGGAAGATCATGTTCTTATTTGAGCCAAGTGAGAAGCTGGTAGTTGGACCTAAAAAAAGTATAAATGTCACAGCTAGATATTTACACTATAGGAATCCTGCATGAACATATTAGTAGGCCTACATACTGTGATGGGAATGAGTTGTGGGACTCTGGACTGAGCATGGATTCACTGATTGACTGATTTGATTGGATTGAACACAGGTGGGACTGATTGAGATGTAAGCAGGAAAAATACTGGTCAGATGAAGAGATGCAAACAAGAAGAAACAGTAACAGCTGCAAATTAAAAATATCATTAAAAAAATCATATCACAGCACAATGGAGTCAATTTAGCCAGTTGTAGTCCTAGGGTCCACTATTAGGATGGGCTTGCCAACAACGTCTCTGATTGGTGGAGACATTGCTGTTGCACTATAGGATTGTGGGTAGTGTATTTTTCCTGTATGAACAGCAGTAGTTTGAGGGAACAAAATGAGGACAGTTTAAAATACTGTAGAAAATTGTTTTTGAGATGACATTCTGAAATTCACAATTTCACAAATCTACAGTACCATACTACCATGCATACAGTACTGTTTAACATTCAATGTCAATTGACCAAACAATGTGGGAGGAGTAGGGTTTGATAGGTTTAACAGTTTTTGAGAAAAATAGAGTGATGGACTTCATAATTCCTGCCAGCTCAAAGCATATGTAAGTTTCTGCTCACCTGGGCCCAGGGCTGGACTGACATTATATTTTACCGGCCAGGTGGCCGTTTGGCTGGTCTAGTTCGGGCCGGGAGGCAAAAAAACAAAAAACAGCCCCCCCAAAATGGACAGCGGTCCATTGGTTCATTTTCTATACTGACACTGGACTGGCCCAATCACATGCTCAAGCCCAACCCCCCTCCCTCTGGTAGGCTCAACCTTGACCCATCCATCCCTCCCCTGGCCTGATGGTCCAAGTCCACCACATCCCAATGTCAAAATCGTGAGTCGTGAAGAGGCAAAATGGATAGAAAGCGCAAAGGGGTTGGCCAGAAAATCCGTGAAAAGAAATTGAAAAATTTGGCAGAGGATGCCTCGAAATGTGTCAAAATTACAGATATGTTCTCTGGAACGACTGTGGGGGCTGGGGGTCCTGCAGAAATGCTACCGGCTGCAAGCACTAGCATAGACCTGGTCCAGGGCGATATCCTACGTATAACGCCCTGTTACTCTCAATGCAATTTGCCTATGAAAGCGCTTCATCGGCCCGGTCGTCCGACTCTACAGACAAAACCGTTTCGTTACTCACCAAAGTAAACACATCGTTGGAAAGATGAAAGCCTTTTCTCCTAAAGCGCTACAGTTTGTAGTCCCCCACCTTTCAAATAAAGGGCAAATTTGTACACTTAAATGTTTTATATCCACAGCGCATCGACTGTCTTCTTCTACCGGCGAATCGGCGCTCTCCGCTTTGTTTAGTCTACTCACTGCTGCCACCCATGTCGGGGATGATGCATTACATCTTAAATGGTGTTGTGAGACTCGCGTTGAGGAAGGAGCAAATAAAAAACTACTTACTTTAGAATATCAAACCATTTAATAGGGGAATGAGAAAACATATGCCAATAATACAATTCAGCTCTGGTTTTAATTGCATGGGAATACAATGGCCTACAACCACATCTAACAACGTGCCAATGATTGTACTTGTCAATTTTATAAGGCAACAGTTACATAAATGTTTCCCGAAATGTTTTCTGAAGAGATCGTTTGCCATAGTTAACTCAGCGTAAATGTTCTCCCGCTAATCAGATTCCTTCCTCAACGCGAGTCTCACAACACCATTTAAGATGTAATGCATCATCCCCGACATGGGTGGCAGCAGTGAGTAGACTAAACAAAGCGGAGAGCGCCGATTCGCCGGTAGAAGAAGACAGTCGATGCGCTGTGGATATAAAACATTTAAGTGTACAAATTTGCCCTTTATTTGGTGTCCGACCGATTGTGGTGGGCCAGTCTGAGCCACATGGCAGGGCCTAATTTTTGTCCCAGTCCAGCCCTGCCTGGGCCTACATTTTGGTGGTTGTTGCAAAGTGATAGCATGTATGGCTGATTTGTTATGATTTTTAAAATCTTTAAACTTTAGACGGTTGCTGTAGCACCACCATCAGGACTACTGGCCCACAATGCCAGTTCAGGACTTCTGGCATAGGACTGGAACTATGTGCAGTTTGGTGATTTTTCATGCATTGGAAGTCAGACTTCCTAGGAAGAAGAAGAAGAATATTGGTAAATACAAGAGGGAGCGTCAGCTGAGCCTGCCCGGCCCCTAAATATATATCTTACTTTTTAGAGTGTTGAATGCCATAAGTAAAGGCTAAAGTTAAACAAATAATACATGTGGTAGTTGGCTAAAGAAGTGAGTGAGTCAGTAAACTAGCTACACTGGTGCCGTGACCCGGAAGCCCTGTGGATGTGGAGTGAGTTTAGGGGGGTGAGTGTAACCGAGTGAAACAGAGTCTTTATGAGTCTTGAGTAGATAGCGAGTTGTTGGTTAAAACTCATAAATGAGTAAAACATACTGTCCACCAGCGCTGATAAAGAGCGATCTTTTCGATGTAGCTGGTTAGAACAGTGGTTTGCACCACAGGACGGACTGCTTCATGTCCTGAAGCCACTGAGCTAGAGCCACAGCCTCTCCTGGTTTACTGAGCTAGAGCCACAGCCTCTCCTGGTTTACTGATTATTTTTTTGTCCTACAATTTGCACAAAATAATAATAATAATAATAAACTGTCCATATTGAGGACAAAAAAGAAAAAAATAGTATTTTCCTGTATTTTGAAAATACTAAATACATGTATTTTATCTTGAAACATTTCCTGCCACCAGTATTTTGCATTTTATTTTGATACATTTATTTGAGGGGTACATTTTGATGTATTAACCCAAGTTACATGTCAGCATGTACAGTTGTTGAATGTGTACGTGGAGTGGATGGGTTTTTCTAGTTTAGAGAAGGACGAGAAGTTCCCAGACACCAGCTGTATCATGGAGGGCTCCGAAACTACTCTGCAGAAAGCACAAGATCTTGATTGGAGATGGGAGTCATACAGTACAGCCCCTGCTACTCCAACATGTGAAATGTACACTACTGTATATACACCATTACTAAATGCAGGAGAGATATTGTTTCCTATAAAATCGTTACATTTGATGTTCATACATTTTATTTTCATCCCTTTAATTCCTGGATCAGCGCTGTGATTCGGATCTGCTCCAAATTTAAATGGGTTCTAAGTTAGCTCCTCCACCAATTTTCATAAAAATTGTTGGTGTGTGGTCACACACACACACACACACACACACACACACACACACACACACACACACACACACACACACACACACACAGGGCAGGAACCAGGCTGTGTAGGGTCTGGGATGGGGCCTATTGTCCACAGATGGCTCTTTAATGACTCCACAGCTGGGTACAAAGACCACACCGCTGCTACGCCTCAGCTCACACACACGCACACACACAGGACAGGGTATGACACAAACACTCTCACTCACACACACACACACGCACACACGGACACACGCACACACACAAGAAGCCTACACACAGAGAAGAATACACAGAATACACTAACAGAATACGATGTGGTTTCCCAGGGCGCCATTGTAAATAAGAATTTGTTCTTAATGACTTGCCTGATGAAATAAAGGTAAAATAAAATGTGCAGGTCTGTGCACACAGACAGACAAGAAAACAGACAAATACAGCCCCCTCCCACACACACACACACACACAGACACATGAAAACACATTTTATTTTAACAACCGGGGCGTGCAGACAAATTCACAACCGTAGACATAAACACAAGACAGAACAGATACAGTATACTGCCATGTGACGCCTCATTGGCTTGAAATTTCACCAGTTTTCCCAAGCCACTTTCAATACGGACGAAACCACATCCAGCTGAACCCCCCGGGTTGCCAGGTTTGAAACCCTGGGTTGCCAGGTATGCTCCCTCTGAGAGAGGCTTTGTTTGGGATTCCCCCTGGGTGAGGAACCCAGGAGCCTGGCGGACACAGCTGGCTAAAGGTTAGTCATGGAAACACAGAGGTATAGAGGTTGTTTACCAGAAGTGAACACACACACACCCCGCCCTCGCCCTTTCCCAACCGCCACCGCCGTCCTGCACGGCAGCCTAATGCAGAGAGCAGCGCCCACGCACTTGTTCACACACACACACAAACACACACACACACACCATGCACCCTAATACGGAGGAGGGTGCCCACGCATCCTGCTGTGCTGTACACCCTGTGACGTAAGAACACCCAGTGCCAGATCATCTCGTCTTCACCACAGATAGACAGTCGCCTCACCTCGGGAACGCTCGCCTGCGTTCACACATAACCACCGTGTTCTCATCATTGACGACATCTGTCAACATTTTAAAGATTGTCCCTTTCATTCGGTTATATGACCAACTCAAAGCAAGATAGGTTTCGGTGTGTGTACTTGCATGCGATTCCTGTGTGTGTACGTTTGTAAGTTTGCATATGTGTGTATGTGTGTCTATTTTGTATGGCTATGTATGCATATGCGTGTGTGTTTGTATATGTGTATGCGCTAGATGCCAGATGTGTGTGTTAGTCCCTCCCCGTCCCCAGGCGCAGGGTCTTAATGGGAGCGCCAGGCCACAGGCTCCAGGCCGGAGCACAGCAGACCCTCTGTGCTGCCCAGAGAAGAGCAGCGTTGTCTGGGGAAGAGCATCTGCAGCCTGGGGCCTGGAGCACCGGTGGCCTGGGTCTCTCCGACCAGACCTCCCCCACCCTGGACCCGCTGACCTCCGACCCTGGGACACCCTGGGACACACTTGAGAGGCAGAAGAGAGAGAGAGAGAAAGAGTGGATTGATTGATTGATTTTATTTGAAAGAGTGTTAAAATACATAAAGTGCTTTCCCAATTGGGCAACAATACATTAAAAACCATTCTGATGAGGATTAAAAACACAATGAAGACATCAATAAAGTCTGGAAACATATTTCCATTGTGGTCAGACAAGCAAGATGTGCAACACGTACAATTTGGGTGCAAAACACACAAAGACATTCATCCTGAGTAAGACATAATAATAAAATTTACACACCGTTATTATGTTTAACAAACAAAAAAACAAGGAAGTCCATACCACAAGGAAGAGCGTAGGAGATCGAAGATCCAGCTCTACTAACTTCCTCCCTGACATTATACCATCCCTCCAATACAGCCTGTGTTCTACTCCTCCACCCCCCCCCCCTCATCCCTCCATCACTGCATGTGTTCCACTCATTCACCCCCCCTCATCCATCGGCCCTTGGTCCTTCCGTGACCACGCCCCTATCCCCGTCACGCTGTGTCACTGTCATACACGGCCCACCAGCTGTGCTCGGTGCCCCCCCCCCCCCCACCGCAACCCAAACCCGTCTCCTCCCTCCGCATCCCCTCACCCTCACAAGGCAGCCCTACACCCCCATAGCCGCCCCGTTGACCCCCCCTGCCTCCTGCTGCATCTCGTTCCTTCCGTCTTTCCATCCCCTACTCCCTCCCTCTCCGTACCCCCCCCCCTTGCCCAGTCCTCCAGTGTGACCCTGGTGCTCGCTGCAGGCCTGCCTGTCTGGCTGGAGGCCCGCTCCCCTCTGTGACAGCGGCAGCCTGCACCTGGGAGCCTGTCAGCCGGCAGCACGGCCCAGCCACCCCCGACACAGGAAACCCCCAAATAACCACTCACTGTCTTCATCGGAGGCAGACTCGGGGAGAGAGAGAGAGGGTCTGAGAAAGAGAGACTGATAGAGGGAAAGAGAGACTGATAGAGGAGGGCCTGTGAGAGAGAGACCTACAGGAGAGACAGTGAGAGAGAGAGACGAATAGAGACGGAAACACTTGCACCTGGATGTCTTTTGGCAAAAATAACACGTTGAAAAGTTTTTTTCTTCAAAAAAGAGCTTAATGCATTGAACTTCTTGATGTTGCGGCCTATTTTTTGGGACTATAGCTTTGTTGATTTGCACCTGCACACAGTTTGACTCCCTTACATCTGGTGTAGCCTAGCCTGGTCTGGTCTAGCATGGCCCGGTCTGGTATGGCCTGGTCTTTTTACATTTTTGACAAATGTGCCATATTTCTATCGTCTCAAAAAATGAGTCAACACCAGAAAGACACAATAGACAAGAGCCAGCTGCCAACCTCAGTGTTCAACTGTCTAGTCGGGGTTTCAGAAGCACAAGTGACTCCATTAACAGGGAGGAACCATCACACACACACGCACACACTACCAACACCAAGCTAAGGCTATAAAGATCTATCAAAGGTCATCTCTCTCAAACACAGCTTATACACACACACACACACACACACACACACTCTCTCTCTTTCTACTCTACTGTCACAATCTCCAGATGAACAAAAACGTCTTGTTGGCCTGGCCACATGCCTCTCAGCGTGGTTCCACGCAGCCAGGCACTCATCACTTCATCTGCCTGACACACACACACACGCACACACACACAACGCTGCATGCAGACACATGCAAAAATATCTGTCCCAATACTAAAATAGGCCCCGAGAGTGTGCACCTGCACCTGCATCCCAGTCCACACCTACACACAGGTGTCAGGAAATGACACACACAGACACACACTCAGAGATAGAGAGAGAGAGAGAGGGAGGGGAAAAATGAGAGTGGGTTCAAATCAGACTACTGTGGTTGCCCAAAGACCTTTTTCTAGATTTCTCAGTGCTTTAGTGTAACCATGAGGGTGTGTGTGGTTGGGGTGTGCGTGTGTGTGTCTGGATGTGTGAGTCGGTATACCATGCTGTATACACGGGGTGGGCTATGAATGAATGTGTGTTCATGTAATGTGTGTCTAGATGTTTAGATATCAATCTAAGCGTGTGTGAAAGGCAGTGTGAATGTACTGTAGTACCCTCCGAGCGGGCGGGCTTGTGTACAGTAATATATCATTCGGTACAGTAATATATAATTTGGTGTGTTTGATGAGTATAGGGTATTTAGTCATATCCTGTGGAAGTCCTTCAGTAACTCATCAACAGGTGACAAGAGGGGCCTGACTCTCAATGACACATAGAATGATCACTGAACACACACACGCACAGGGATCAAATTTGTCAAATCTTTCCAGTATTTAAAACAAACGTCCATCTCTGTCATAAAAGCATAAAACATTACTTCTTTAAAGAGCAAAGGAGTTCTCAATTAGCTCCCCTAACCATAGTGACATTAGTCGTATAGTCATGTTAAGTCAACATTAAAGGCTTGGTTGTGCAGCCTTGGAAAATGGTACATATCTTTTTTTTTTTAATCCATGAAGTTGTGACAATGTATGTGGCCTTGCCTTACTGCAATGTAGCACGAGACCATACAGAGACAATGAGACATACAGTATATGACTCGGGAAACAGTGGATTATTTCAAACATACACACCTGCCCAGCTAGCTCCGTCGGGCATAGGTTTCAATTATTTAATTGTACATGGTACACATTTCATGCACGTGACAGAAAACCTTCCAAAGGGAAGTCACATCGAGTGACATCTTTACATTGTGCTGACGTAATGGTTCTTTGGTTTATACTGCCCCCTTCTGGATTGTGAACAACTACTGCAGTCTGATACAGAAAAAATATAGTTTTTTGTTGTTGTTCTAAATCTGTGTACCAAATCCCACCCTCTTCCTCCTCCTCTTCCTCACCCCCCACACCCCAGTCACAGCTCATCCCGGTCCCCAGCCCCTGCTGCTCCGAGGGGGCAGGAGACCCCGGTGCCCTTGAGGCCACAGTAGCCCTTGGGGAACTTCTTCAGGTATTGCTGGTGGTGGTCCTCAGCGTAGAAGAACTCCTCAGACTGCCGAATCTCCGCGGTGATCGCCCCAAAGCCGTTCTTACTCAGAACCTGACATACAACACAAACAATGAATAGTGAGAGAGAGTGACTATTTTGATGTCACTGAGCATCATAAGAACCATCATAAGACAATAACAGAGGCTCTTCAACCAGTCCCTGAACTTGGTCCCCGGGCACCCCTGAAGGAGGACGTCTGGGATAGGTTAAATGCAAAGAAGATTTTCCACCGGCAACCGCAGATGCACGTGTGTGTGCTGTGTGTGGTTGTTGGCGTTCATTTCACTGTGTGTAGCCTATTTATGTATCAATCACCATGTGGCGAATAAAAGACCATCGAGGTCCCAAAATATTATTATATTTAAAAAACAAAACAAAACACTGTCTCTGAAGTGTGAACGTACTGGGTAGGTTAACGTATTGGAAAGCAGATCTCTTTAATAGTCAGTCAAGAACCCTACCGTTGTCTCATATTGCTACGTATAGTAGGCCTACGTAGGGGGCGCGTTTTTGCGGCGCGACGTTCCGCTGAGGGAGAGAGCTTGAAAGGACCTGCTCGTCAGCTCGCGCGCCCGGAGCAGGCCCCTCCAGAGAGGAGCTTCAAACACGCAGACACAGCTCTCCCTTCTGCTGGGCACTGTGGCAACGCGGGGCCAAAAGACCTCAGCACTGAGGCAAACTCGCTGAACGCAGAGGCCTCTAAACACTCCCGAGAGCAACACGTCAACACTTTCAGGGTTTTATGCTGCCGTTCGGTCTGGGTCGTCCGTCCGTCGACTGTCAAGTCGTTTCAAGTGAAGAGGATTATGATTGTCGTTGGGTCTTGAATTCATGAAAAACTGGCGCATTTCGGCCTAAGCCCTTGCCCCAGTTACAAGTTACAATACGGACCATGCTAAATCAGTATTCTGCAGTGGCACGGTGCTGTTTGCCAAGGAGGATAATGACGCTGCAGTGGGGCGCAGTGCTCCGCCTCGGCCACAGGGTGGCAGTGTGGTACTAGCGGTGGCCGTGAGGCTGCGCTCATGCAGAGAAGCTGGAGACGTCAGAGCAGTACCCCAGAAACAGACAAGAGCAGCGCTCGACCACACACAGGGGTCCATATTCCCAGTAGTTCTCACTGGGAAATACAGCACAGACATCACACCCAATGCCATGTTTGGAGAGGATGAGGGATACGAGTAGGCCTACAGATTAAACAATGATTGATTATATAATTGCAGATTACATCTATAGCCTATCAGATAAAACACTGCATATGCATATAGCCAATGACGATGAAGCACATGTCTGTCAGATATCAGGGCCAGATATCAGGGATGACTAGATTAGATGGTACTGGGTCTCACCCAGAACACACACAGGATGCCACGTATGAAATCAACAGAGTTTCTTCTCATCCATTCACATCCCACACTGTATGACCAGTGTTGGGGGTTGTACTATCATGGCCTAATTAGAGTGAGAGAGAGAGAGAGGAGGAGAGAGGGGGGGGGTGCTGTAGGGCAGGGGAGGTCATCGCAAACGGGAACACCGTGTCTGGAACAGAGAGAGCAGGCAGGCCTGATACAGCCATGTTCACTAAGAGAGAGAGAGAGTATCTCCCAGCAAGTCTGTATGTACTACTGTACTGTAGTACAGTATTAGAGAGCGACAGAGGCAGCATCTCTCAACAAGCCTGCTGCAGGGACAGCCTAAAGCACAGTTTATACTGCACTCCGGACGACATCGAACTCCGACTAGCCCGCTACGGCAGTCACCAAGCAGGCAGGAGGCAAGGCGGGCGGCCATCTTAAATCCATAAATCAGAATGCATGCCGTCACGCTGCCTGTTACCCAGCAAGGGTCTGCTCTGCTCACTGCGGCTGGAGGGAGGGGGTGTGGGATGGAGAGAGAAAGAGAGAGAGACAACAATAGGATGAAAGAAAGTTAAAATGACAGTGGCTGGAAAGGAAGAAATGGGAAGAAGAAACCGTGTAGGTGATGGTGAGATGGAGAGAGAATGAGAGTGAGGCCGAGTCTGTGTGTGTGTGTGTGTGTGTGTGTATATGTGTGTGTGGGTGTGTAGGCAGGAAGGAGGGAATCCTGGGTGAGATGGCCCAGTCAGCTCTTCATGCCTGTCGGATAGACTCCCCCGTCACACACATGGCCTGACAACTTCCCCCGCCCCCTCTCTCTCTCTCTCTCTCTCTCCACCCTTCTCGCCTCTTTCTCAGCCTCTCCCTCCCTCCTCTTTCTCCATCTCCTCCTCTTTCTCTTTTCTGTTCCGGTCCCTCTCTATCTCTCTCTCTCTATCTCAGTTTCTCTCTCACTATCTATCTCTTTCTCTACCCCCCCATGTAACCACGACCCGCTAAGCAGCCAAGCGAGAAGAACTTGCCATCGCCACGAACATTCAACTACCCCCCCCCCCCCGGGTACAAATACCATGTGACACGCCAAGAAAGAAGAGAAATTACTGTTCCTCTCTCCACTGTCCCTCGATCGGTCTATTCTCTCTGGACGGCACCCACAAGATGGAGAGAGAGAGCAACGGAGAAAGAAAGAGAGACCGCTGACACCGACTAACTCATCAGAGCGACACAGGAGAACATCTGACCTCCCCACAGTCAGTCATTTACGTAATCTTCATCATCATCCTCCTCATCATCATCATCTTGATCATCCTCAGCACACACCGCTGCTGCTTCTCTCCTTCCTTTGGAGGAGCAGGTCGAGAAATCTGAATAAAACATCTAAACATCTCCACAGCATCTCCATCCGCATCAAACAAGTGAGGGATGGGGTGGAGGGATAGATGACAGAGCCCTGGCTAGTCTGGTGACAGGTCACCTAGCATTTCGAATTTTGAATCACACACACAGACACACACACATCCCTTATACCGCCATCTTGTGTGAGTGTGTGTGTGTGTGTGTGTGCGTGTGCTCTATCTGTGCGAGTGTGTGTGAGCAAGTGTGTGTGTATGTGTGTGCTTGCTCTCTCTGTGTGAATGTGTCTGCATCTGAGCACGCGGGATGAAGAAGCTGTGTGTGAGTCTCTCTGCTCATCCCTCAGAGCAGGTCTCTGCTCATCCCTCAGAGCGGGTCGAGTAGCCATTTTAGGTGCTCTCTAATCGGCAGCAAGCACTGCTACATTTTGTGAGGCAGAGCAGCAGTAGCAGAGACTCCAGCCAAGGTCACACCACCCTCCAGTTAGCTCCAGCTAGCACATACACTAAGGCCACACCACCCTCCAGTTAGCTCCACCTAGCATGTGTGCTAAGGTGACACCACCCTGCATTTAGCTCCAGCTAGCAAGCGCGCTAACATCATAACACCGCCCTCCGGTTAGCTCCAGCTAGCACGTACGCTAAGGTCACACCACCCTTCAGATAGCTCCAGCTAACTGGATCACATTGAGCTGCTGTGACGGGCTAAGCCAACATCGTCTGTGGCTGCGTATTATTTCAACTATATGCACGCACAATCGTGCACATCCAAAGCGAAAGAATAAAATTGACGTGGAAGACTTTGTGGCATTGTGGGGCATTGTGAGAATTTGAAGTCTTTGTTGGAACATTTGGGATGTAAAGGAGTAGGGATGTAAAAATAAAAATACTGTTAAAGGTGCTATAGATTACATTTTTATATAGATAAATCATAAAAAAGAATGAAAAAAACTCTAACATGATTTGTAAGCCAATAGTATTATGACTCCTGATTGCTCCCAACACAGAGATACCGCATGGTACCAACATCATAATACTATTGGCTCACAAGCCTTGTTAGAGGTGGGGACCAAACCTCAGACATCTCAGACAGAGATAAAACAACATTCATTTCAGACCGGTCAAAATGTAAAAAATTATCATTACATTTTTGGAGGGAAAAGCAATACTTTTATTCCACACCTTATGTAAAAATACATATTCTACCTTTTCATGCTCTCAAGGAGATGGAGAGAAACAACGAGAGATGGAGGGAGAAAGAGAGAGATGGACGGGGAAAGACAGAGAGATGGGGGAGAGATGGAGGGAGAGAGAGATGGTGAAAGAGGAGAGGTATTAAGTATTAGAGGGAGAGAGATAAAGGGAGAAAAGAGAGAGAGACTTCTCTGTCAGACTTCAGTATAACAGAGGAGCATGAAGAGAGCTCATCTGCCCTCCTTACAGAACCCTGGGGTTCTTCTCTCCCCCAACCATCCCTCTTCTCTCCTCTCCTCCCAACCACCCCTCCTCCTCTCCTCCCAACCACCCCTCCTTCTCTCCTCCTCTCCTCCCAACCAACCCTCCTCCTCTCCTCCCAACCACCCCTTCTTCTCTCCTTCTCTCCTCCCAACCACCCCTCCTTCTCTCCTCCTCTCCTCCTTCTCTTTCCATCATCCCTCCTCTCACCCCACGGCTCATTAACATGGGATGTCTTATCAGAGAGCACATTCGCTCCACCAAGGCCCTACGCGTGCACACACACACACACACACACACACACACACACACACACACACACACACACACACACACACACACACACACACACACACACATTTGCTAGCTTGAACCATTAAAAACCATTGTTCTACACATGCAGAACAACCCCTTCCTCCATACTCTACCCAGTCCAGACCCACCCCCCATCAAGCTTTCTCCTGCTAATCAACCCTCCCCTCCCTCCCTCTCTCCTCCCCCCACCCCCCTCCCCAGCTCTGGGGAGACACTGCGGTGGAGAGAGAGGGAGGGAGACGGAGAGAAAGACGGAGAGAAAGAGAGAGAGAGCTGCGCTCCTCCGCTCTGCTGCCACGGCTACAGAAGCCTTTGATGTTCCGCAAATTTCACATTTCATTACAGAGAACTCCCCCCTCCCCTCCTGTCCTCTCCCCCTCTCCTCTCAACCCCCTCCTCTCCCCCTCTACTCTCCCTCTCTCCACCCCCCTCCTCTCCTCTCCCCTGCTCCGCCCCATTCGCCCTCCTCTCTCGTCTCCTCTCCATTCCCCCTGCTCCTCTACTCTCTCGTCTCCTCTCCCTCTCTCTCCTCCTCTCCTCTCTTCTCTCCTCCTCTCTCAGCTCTTAAACAAGCTTTTCTGCCTCATGCCTTTTTTTCTTCCCCAACTGCTGAAGTTAACAAACTGGGAGCCCTGCAGAAGAGTCTTCCTACAGTATACTGTAGATTAATTATTCATTGGTCTGTGAGTGTGGGTGTGCGTGTCTGTGTGTGTGCCTGTGTGTGTGTGTGTGTGTGTGTGCCTGTGTGTGTGTGTGTGTGTGTGTGTGTGTGTGTGTGCCTGTGTGTGTGTGCCTGTGTGTGTGTGTGTGTGTGTGCCTGCCTTTCTGGTAAACTGGCAGGTATACAGTAGGGTAGAATCTGGATCTACAGATACCCATCTTATCTTGGGCTGTCTCCTCCCACCCTCTAGTTTCTACCAATCACGGCAACTCTCCGCAGACAGGGCAAGCCTTAGGCGCAAACACACGAGCGCGCGGGCACACACACACACAGACTTAGCCATGCCTCACTAATAGCTCCATCACCAAGGCAGCCATTTTAGGCTTACGGAGGTGCCATTTTGGCTCTGCGTGTGTGTGTGTGTGTGTGTGTATGTGTGGCGTCAGCAGCCCTGGAGAGCCAGGCGTCCCGGTGTCCGTTAGAGGGAACTGAGGAGCCAGGGGACACAGCCTGACAGGCGGGGTGCGTCAGCAGGACTAGTGGCCCTCCAGGTTGTGTCAGTCCAGATAGGCCCTGGGGGGGTGGGGGGGGGCGACGCATGCAGATCATTGTGTGTGTGTTTTTTCTATGTGGACATAAATAAATTGTTAAAATGTGTGGGTGGTGTGTGTCCGTGGTGTGTGTGTGTGTGTGTGGGTGAACAGCCGCTGGTAACAGGGTGACATGGAGCCCCCCAGGGACCCAGGCACGTGTCAGGAGGATAGAGGACCCCCTCGACCCTGGTCTGCCCCCCAGTCCCCTGGGGGTGGGGTGGGGGGGGGTGGAGGGCGAGCTAGGGCCTGTGTGCAGGGGGTCATGGACGTGTGTGTGTGTGTGTGTGTGTGTGGTGTTTGTCTGTTTGAGAATACGGAAGTCCAGGGTGTGTGCATGTACATGTGAAGAGGGATGGAAGTTCTGTGTGCATGTATGTATGTGTGTGTGTGTGTGTGTGTGTGTGTGTGTGTGTGTGTGTGTGTGTGTGCGTGTGTGTGTGTGTGTGTTTGGAGGAGGTTTGAGGAGAGGGGATGCGGGTCATCAGAGGGGCGTGCTCAGCATCCGTTGACAGTCTGTCAGTCTCGCGCTTTGGTCTGATTGTGTGTGTGTGTGTGCATCCCATCCTGGTCCCAGCTGTCAGCCACCCTGACCTTTCACCTCAGCCCAAGGCCAAGGCTGGGAGGGGGGCGGGGGGCATTGTCACGGCAACCTGACAGCCCCGCGGTCCGCGACCGCTGACCCCGGGAGCCATCCGTAACCACGGCAATCTCATTTCCAATGAATCCCATTTAGAGAGGGACGAATGGAAGGATGGACAGAAGGGATGGAGGGACACATGTGCGCTGTGGAAACGAATCACTGGAGAGATGAGAGATGGAGGGGTGTCACCACGGGGGGGAGGGGGGGGGAGGGGGTGAAGATGTTGAGGAGAGGTGAGGAGAGGTGAGGAGGGGAGAGAGAAGGTGAGGAGAGGGGAAAAGAGGAGGGGTAGAGTACGGCTGGGCGATATTGACAAAAACATACATTGCATTTTTTGTGATATATATTGCAATATATTTTGTTTGTTTAAAACAGAAATAAGCAAACTTGTAAACATACAGGCCTATGTCCTATATGAGGTTAGAACTAAACAGTGATCCTCGCGACTGCTTACACCGGTAGCCAAGTGTCTTGACTGCATTCCAAAACGCCTACTAATAATGCGTCTCTTAGTTTTTGACAGTCATCAAAATTAAAAGGTTGAGCAAAAGGTTTGTAGCATGACATGTTTTGAGTTAACATAGCAGGGGAAAAAGAGAAAAACATTGCAGGCCCTTGTGATGTGACTATTGAGCATGTGCACATTGAGATGGCGATGCATAAATCATATACTGTGTCCCTAGTGAGGAGGGGTGAGGAGAGGAGAGGTGAGGAGGGGAGAGGAGGGGTGAGAGGAGGTGAGGAGAGGGGAAAAGAGGAAAGGAGGGGTGAGGAGAGGAGGTGAAGAGGGTGAAGTGAGTAAAGAGAGGGGTTGAGGGAGTTTGAGAGGGGGTGAGGATGAGTAGGGTGAGGAGAGGAGGTACGGAAGGGTGAGGAGTTTGAGAAGGGTGAGACAAGGGGTCTCCACTTGAGATTACATGCTGACCATTGTGATTCTAATAGACGCCATCAGTTTTCAACAGTTTAGTCTATGTGCATTTGTGTGTGTGGTCAGTCAGTGTATGTGTGTGTGGCCAGTGTGTGTGTGTGTGTGTGTGTGTGTGTGTGTGTATGAGAGATAGACAATGTGGTCTGTGTGTGTGTGTGTGTGTGTGTGTGTGTGTGTGTGTGTGTGGTCAGTGTAAGTATGTGTGTGTATGAGAGAGAGACAATGTAGTCAGTGTGTGTGTAAGAGAGAGAGTGTGTGTGTGTGTGAGAGAGAGAGAGAGAGAGAGAGAGAATGTGGTCAGTGTGTGTGTAAGAGAGAGAGAGAGAGTGTGTGTGAGACAGAGAGAATGTGGTAAGTGTGTGTGTGTGTGTGTACCTCCTGGTAGGCATCTCTGGTCTTCAGAGCCAGCTCTTGTTGAGATGGACTGGAGGTGTAGATGGCTGAACGGTACTGGGTCCCTCTGTCATTCTGCTGCCTCATACCTACACACGCACACACAGACACACACACACACACACACACACACACACATACACACACACACACACACACACACACACACACACACACACACACACACATACACACACACTCACACACACACACAGTCAGCGATAACAAATGAGGTATACTGTGAAGACAAACATATTTACCGGCACAGTACTCCTAAAGATTAATATTTCGGTGTCATGATCTTGCTAACTGTTTGTGTGTGTGTGTGTGTGTGTGTGTGTGTGCGTGCGTGTTACAGAGTGTGTGTGTTACAGAGTGTGTGTGTGTTACAGTGTGTGTGTGTGTGTGTGTGAGAGAGAGTGTGTGTGTTAGTGTGTGTGTGCGTGTGTGTGTGTACAGTAAGAAACATACAGTGCTAGCAGTTCTCTTTTACACGCCGGTCCGTCCTTCATGACAATACTGTGCTGTCAACATTTGCATCAGCTTTGCGTCAGTCAGTCAGCCAGCCAGTCAGTCAGTCAGTCAGTCAGTCAGTCAGCCAGTCAGTCAGTCAGTCAGTCAGTCAGTCAGTCAGTCAG
>NC_140238.1:18201171-18226171 GCF_949987555.1 Borostomias antarcticus
AATTGGGGGAAAAAAAGTCCAACAGACACACACACACACACACACACACACACACACACAGCCTCTCTCTGCTCCACCACACACCTACTCACCACCCAATCTCCATAAATTAGACCTGTCAGGGGCAGCGCAGTAATGAAGTGACACGCTGTAGTGAGCCGACCAATTTCAGCCAACCGGAGGGGAGGAGGGGGTGCCGGGAGGCAGGGGGTAGGGGTTGGAGGTCAAGGTCGGCCCTCTGGGGGGTTGCCGTAGATACGGGGGGTTCCCCTAAAATGACCGATGTAGTGACATTGGGGACGCGGATCCCCCAAAGGGGGGTTGGCGTGTCTTTTCCAGCTGGTGTGTGTGTGTTTGAGGGTTGGGACATTATTGTCAGTGGTTTATATAGGGAGGTACTACGGTAACACTCTCTTGATGGAATGAGTCTGAATTATGTCACATTCTAAAAATATCAGACTAAAAAAATATCACATTTCGGATACAGTTTCCTCTTGCCTGCGTATGAGTGTAGGAGGTATTTCATGGCATAATATGAGGTCTCCATATAACTGTTCTACCTGTGTCTGTATTTGACTCTGCACAAAGCTACTCACCGGAGCTCACAGAGTAACAACGTCAGCAACGACTGGAACCTTTCTATTAAAACATTCCCCTAAGATATTTAACGTTTTTTTTTTTTTTTTAAAGCAAAAGAAATCGTACAAATTTTCAATAAAGCACGACCTACTTCCCACCCTCAAACCACGACGACAAGAGGCTGAGGTGTGCTCTCTTGCTGTGTCTTTCTATGGGTTTGCGTTTTCACGTCCCTATCTGGCTCCCACAGTGTAGCTGTTGGCGCTGTTGTCAGAGGACGTTAATGTCGGCCATCTTGCGCTTACCCGCCTCAGCCGCCCTTTTTGCGTCGCCTGCTCACTGACGCAGCATCTGCAGACCGGGACATAAATACTGCATGGCCTCAAAAAACAGGAGAGGGAGGGAGGGAGGGATGAGAGAAAGAGAGGAGGAAACAAAGGAGAAGAGCCTAGGTTGTTCAGATGAAGGTGGAGAGGGGGAGAACGCGGAGGGAGGGAGGGAATGGAGGGAGAGTGACTAAGAGATAAAAGAGGAGTGTGTGTGTGTGTGTGTGTGTGTGTGTGTGTGTGTGTGTGTGTGTGTGTGTGTGTGTGTGTGTGAGCGGGCGGCCTCAGGGAATGGTCGACTCACAGCACTGCTCTGCGGATGTGCTGACAGGATGGGGGGATGGAGGAGAGGAGGAGGAGGAGGAGGAGGAGGAGGAGGAGGAGGAAGATAGAGGGGGAGGAGGGGTGGAGGAAGGGGGGAGATAAGATGCTCTTATCCTCCAGACAGACTGAAAGCCCCGAGGTCCCCAGGGAAACGGGGGAGGGGAGGGGGTTTGGGTCCCACTTTAACGAGGAAGTAACGAACAAACCAACCATTGGGGATGTCATGCGTGTGCACTGCGTGTGTGTGTGTCTGTGTGTGTGTGTGTGTACACCATATTACGTGTTCTACGAGTGTTTGGCCATGTACAGTATAATGTGTCTGGATGCATACTGTACGTGTGTGTACGTGAACGCGAACCAGTTCATGTTGTGTGTATTGTATCCACAGGGATAGAACTGTTACTGTACATGGACTGGTGCAGATACCAGTCAGTATACAAGACTTGATCCTCACAGTGTGTGTGTGTGTGTGTGTGTGCATGAAGAAAGAGAAAACTTCTAATTTGTGCGAAGGATTGGTCTTTATGCAACCTCTCTGAGAATCTGGCAGACCGAGTCTGTTTCTGAATATGGAAAAGAGCACACAAAGAGGGGGCTGCTGGGAGTTTCTGATTGGCTGTTAATGTTGCTATCCTACACGTGATTGGAGGAGCCGACGTAGCTCGAGATCACGTTGTCAGGACTAAACCCTTTTGAACTGAGGCAAAGCAGAGATGCAGAGTTCTCAACACGCGCGCACGCACACACACACACACACACACACTGATGTGAACCGCGTGAGTGGGAGTTTGCACACGTGCGTGTGTCTGTGTGCATTTGTGTAAGTGTGTGTGTGACTCAGAATCTGTGCAGCCAGTGAAATCAGGCTGAATATTCCTTCGTTCTGTCCCTGGTCTTTTAACACAGCTGCTGTTAGGTGGACAGAATCAGCTGGCGCTGAGGTAGACGCCCCGGGCCGCGCCTCAGCCTCTCCACGCCACGTTTGTCAAATCAGAGATTCCACACGTGAGCCTCCGGTCGGGAGAGGAGGAAGGGGGAACAGACCGGAGACACGCGAGTGAGTGACAAACGCTGAGAGAGAGAGAGAGAGAGACGTTTTGAGCTCTCTCCCCACGCTTATCTTCTGTTGACGCTTTGAATAAAAACAAGCGTCTACGGTTGCTCCTGAGGTAGAACCTGCTCTGAAAAACAGTAGCAACATTTTATAGGTTGAATTTGGTTGGTTCTACGTAGAACCACAAAGGGTTCAAAAAGGGTTTTCAGGGGTGTTCTCCCACAGGGCTGACTGGAGAACGCTTTATGGATCCAGCAGGAAGCACATTTTTCATTCTAAGGGTGTGAGTGCAGGGATCTGTTCTCTGTACAGACGGTAAGTAATGGAGGTACATACAGAGCACGCTGAGCATCGACTGTACATCAGTACACACACACACACACACACACATACAGAAGAAAGCTGTGTGTTATCAATAAATGATGAGAAAAGAGAGAGCGAGTCAGGGCTAAAGCTTAAATACGGGTTTTTGTTCATGTCAATGCCTTGACTAAAAGAGGCAGCAAGGTTCACATACAGCAGCCATGACGAGATGCTAGTTGTGGAACGTCTGTCCCGTCCTGCCATACCATTTGCCGTGTTGAATCTTGAAAAAACAGCAGCTTTGAAAACAAAATTTGAGTTCTGAAACGGCTTAAAACTGCATGTGATCCTGTCTTAAGAGGTACAGAGGACGCCCTTGCGGAGATGGTGAGAGGTGAAGGTACCTTAGTGGTGGTCAGATGATGAGCAGCAGAGGAAGGAACTCACTGGGAGATTCCAGGGGAAGTGAGGAATGTCCTGCTGCATGTGCGAGAGCTAGCTAGCATGGATGAGGTTAAAGGATGGATGAGGATGGATGAGGCTATGGTAATTTCTGGACCTCAAGGGGCGACACAGCACACACACACGTCTTCACTGGTCGCCGGTGGAATTTGTCCTCTACATTTTTCCCATCCCAGCTGTCCTCCTCCAATGGGCAGCCTCGTCAGTGGCGCCCGGGGACCAAGTCCAAGTGCCCAGACCGGACTGATGAGCATCTGTGAAGAGCATCTGTTCTTCTGCATGTTTTTCGTATTCCTCCTTTGGGAGGAAACCCTTGTGAACACGGGGAACATGCAAACTCCGCACAGAAAGGCCCAGGACCTTCTTGCTGTGAGGCGCCAATGCCAAGTACTACGCCACTGTGTCGCGCGTGAGCGATTTTGGGGTTCAGAGTCTTGCTCAAGGACACTTCGGCACACTGCCGGAAGCTGGGATGGAACCAGGGACCTTCCATTCCCCAGCCGGCCGCTCTAACTCCCAAGCTACGTGCCACCCCAGCTAGCTGGCACGGATGAGGTTTTGTTGTGAGCGATGGCGTGCACAAGAGTGCATGTGGGCCTTAGGTAATGTAGATGACAGAAGAAGATGAGGGTTAACCAAGGTGGATGATGGGTAGAGGTCAAGACTAATGAACCTTTCCTCCAACTCTCTCTCTCTTCTCTTTTTCTGTGTTTCTTACTAACTCTCCACCCATCACTTTTTCTCACACTCTCTCTCTCCCTCCATCCTTTTCTCCACTGGGTGAGTGAGTAGAGTGCCTCCTCCTCTCTGTCTCATGGTGAATTAATGCTCTTACATCACATCACATCTCTCCTCCCCTCCCTCTCCTCTCCTCCCCACCCCAGAGCAGTGTGAACAATGGTGTGCAGAACGGGGGCCTGGGGTAGGAGGGGACGATGGCGGGGACGGGGGGAGGAGGAGACGGTGTGGGGGACGGGGGGAGGAGGGGACGGTGTGGGGGACGGGGGGAGGAGGAGACCATGGCAGGGACGGGGGGAGGAGGAGACGGTGTGGGGGACGGGGGTAGGAGGGGACGGTGTGGGGGACGGGGGGAGGAGGGGACATGTGGGGGACGGTGGGAGGAGGGGACGGTGTGGGGGACGGGGGGAGGAGGAGACGGTGTGGGGGACGGGGGGAGGAGGAGACGATGGCGGGGACGGGGGGAGGAGGGGACGGTGTGGGGGACGGGGGAGGAGGAGACATGTGGGGTACGAGGGGAGGAGGGGACGGTGGCGGGGACGGGGGGAGGAGGGGACGGTGTGGGGGACGGGGGGGAGGAGGGGACGGTGTGGGGGGCGGGGGGAGGAGGAGACGTGTGGGGGACGGGGGGAGGAGGACGGTGTGGGGGACGGGGTTAGGAGGAGACGTGTGGGGGACGGGGAGAGGAGGGGACGGTGTGGGGGACGGGGGGAGGAGGAGACGGTGTGGGGGACGGGGAGAGGAGGGGACGGTGTGGGGGACGGGGGGAGGATGGGACGGTGTGGGGGACGGGGGGAGGAGGAGACGGTGTGGGGACGGGGGGAGGAGGAGACATGTGGGGGACAGGGGGAGGAGGGGACGGTGTGGGGGACGGGGGGAGGAGGGGACGTGTGGGGGACGGGGGGAGGAGGGGACGGTGGCGGGGTAGAGGAGAACGGTCAGGGGAGAGGAGAGTGAACTTGACAGTGGAAGAGGAAGGCTTTCCTAGTGGTTCTTTGTGTCCATGGCCATTTCTGTTCTTGGCTATTCAATGTACTAGTCTAGCTTGGGTCAAAAGCTAAGAACCCCTGTGAAAAGCCATCAGTTCAAAACCCTCAAGTCCTGAGGCTCAACTCGACCAGGATCGAGTACCATGTTTGACCGCTAGACAGTATACTGCTGTAGCATCTTGTAATTATGGGGTAGGTTGTATTGGGACATGAATACACACCACGCTGGTCTGAACTAGGTTGGTATCGGAATGTGAACACACACCACACTGGTCTGAGCCAGGCTGGATTGGGATGCGAACCCTCTTGGTCGACCCTCTCACGGATGGTTGAATCTCAGACACGTTAACACAGTCTGGCGTTGGCATACACCCCTGAGAACACACACACACGTCTGGACACCTTCCTTCTGCTCCGATACACTTTGTGCCCCTGGGGACGGGTCTTGTCTGGGGGCATCTTTTCCTTTGATCATGTGTCTGTGTAGGTGTGTGAGTGTATGCGTTTACAGTATGTGTTTGTGTGTGCATGTTGCGTGTAAGGTGCTACTGTACCTTGCATGCCTGTGTTAGTGTACGTGTTAGTGGGCGTGTGTACTGCATGTATTTTTTTGTGCATGAGAGGTGATATGACAGAGGTACATGTGTGTGTGTGTGTGTGTGTGTGTGTGTGTGTGTGTGTGTGTGTGTGTGTGTGTGTGTGTGGTGCTACCTTGAGTGGGGTCGTGGCTCTCCCAGAAAAGCGTGAGCAGCTCCTCCAGACTGACATCTGTGGGTCTGTAGACCACCCGAACCACCTCAGTATGGCCGGTCAGACCTGCACCGGGACAAACACACATCCACTCTGACCCTACCCACACTATGGAACAACAAAAACAACACACATTTGCATTTTTCACGCATCTACAGTACACTTCACACACACCATACTTTCACTATTCTTTGTATTGTATAGCGCTGTCCAATTGTATTGCATTGTATTCTTTTTTTAATTGTTACTATTATCATCTTGTAAATTATTATTCTGTTGTTGCTGCAATGCTGAGGAGCCAGAACCCAAAAGCATTTTGCCCCCTTATACTGGTATGAAGAACGTAATAAAAAAGCTTGAATCTTGAACCTATAGCATGTTACAGTAGACTACAGTCAGTTACTCCAGACTGACCACCATAATCTATCCATTCTCCAGTTCTTAGATTTTAATCTGTGGCTGTCCTGCCACTATACACACTCCTGTCTGTGTTGAGACCAGAGTTAATAAAACACACAGGTGGTCTACTGTGATTAACATGATCTCTAGACTGATCTCAACACCATCTGCAGATGTGTATTGACATGTGAGATGGAATACGTGAGAAAGACAGAGATGAGAGAGAGAGAGAGAGATAGGGAGAGAGAGAGAGAGAGAGAGAGAGAGAGAGAGGGAGGGAGAGAGAGAGAGAGGGAGAGAGAGAGAGAGAGAGAGAGAGAGGGAGAGAGAGAGAGAGAGAGGGAGAGAGAGAGAGAGAGAGGGAGAGAGAGAGGGAGAGAGAGACAGAGAGAGAGAAGTCTGAGGCAGTGTGGGAGCATAGCAACTGTTTCTGTGAGGAAGTAGTCAAAAGCACACAGGCACAGTGGGGGTCAGCCCTCGCCAGCCTGCAGCTGCCAGGACCCCAAAGCTTCAACAAGCTGCCTGGAGGCATCCTAAGAGAGGAACCTACTCTAGGTCAGCTGCTAGCTGCGCGCACACACACACACACACACACACACACGCA
The DNA here is from genome assembly GCF_949987555.1 of Borostomias antarcticus. Lineage (NCBI taxonomy): Eukaryota > Metazoa > Chordata > Actinopteri > Stomiiformes > Stomiidae > Borostomias > Borostomias antarcticus. The sequence goes on from NC_140238.1 coordinate 18,207,700, forward strand.
CACACACACACGCACACACACACACACACACACAGCAAGTGGAGGGAATGGCACGAAGACATGCATGCAAGCACACGCACATACACACACCAGAAATCAGGTTTACTGATGGGAAACACTGACACAAACACACAAACAAGCACACACACACACACACACACACACACACACACACACACACACACACACACACACACACACACACACACACACACACACACACACACACACACACACACACACACACACACACACACACAGGTGTTCTGGGTGGGTTAACAAAGCCAGGCCACACAGAAGGGACTCAGTGAGACTCAAAGCTGACATTCATCCCACTGATGTCAGGACAGCAGAGTCGCTACCCATCTTTCGTAGCAGGCTCAAAACTCATCTCTTCAAGAAGTACTACAACAATCCTCCCACCTAAGCACTTATTGTATAGTATTGTATTGTATTGCACTGTACTTTAGATTGCTATTCTTGCACTTTGCCTTCAGCACTAGATTATGCTCTTGGTCACTTGTTTTAGAAAGAAGATGCACTTGTGAGTTCTGGCAAGTAGTAGTACATTGGCTCTTCCTACGTTAAATGCAATTATTGTTAGTCACTTTGGATAAAAACGTCTGCTAAATGACTGTAATGTAATGTAATGTAATGTAATTCACATCAATCAACCTCTCCTGTCCTTTCCCAGTCCTTAGTCCATTACCTTCTCTCTCTCTCTCTCTTCTCTCTCTCTCTGTCCTCTGCTGACAGCCCCTGCGTCTCCAGAGCAGTGTTCCGTTCCACCGGTGAAGCGACGCCTCCACTTCTCTGGGCCTGCGAGGGAGAGACCGTAACACCCTCTCCCTCCTGCAATCCACCCCCTCTCCTTCCACTGCTCTCCTCTCTCTCTCTCACTACCTTTCTCTTCTTCTCTTTCATCCTCTCTCTCCCCAGCGGTTCCCAGCTTGTATTCGGGGCTGACAGAGAGAGAGGGAGAGAGAGAGAGGGAGAGAGAGAGAGAGGAGAGAGAGAGAGAGAGAGAGAGAGAGAGAGAGAGAGAGAGAGAGAGGAAGGCCCTTTGCGGGATTCCACTCAGGAGGTCTGCCAGGCAAGCCAGAAGCGCCCACCCTTCCTCCCTCCCTCTCTCCCTCCTTGGCTCTCCATCCCTTCGCTCTCATCCCTCCATCCCGCCGGCGCTCCGGCTGCATTCCAGGGCCTACGGCAGCGCAGGAACTTCAGGCTGGAAGGCCCAGACGGAGGGGGGGGCTCTGGGGGAGGATGGATGGATGGATGGATGGATGGATGGATGGAGGGGCGGAGGAAGGGAGCCAGAGTCTTTATCCGAGTTTATGACTGGGCTCGGCGCTAGCTTTGGCGAGCGTCTCCACCTCAAACAGACTCACTACTCTGACTCCGTGTCTACGAGGAGAAAGGGGGAGAAGGACAGAGAGAGAGAGAGAGAGATACTTCCCAGTGAAGCCAAAGGAGAGAGGGAAAGACACCGAGTGTGAGAGAGAAGGAGAGAGGGGGAGAGAGACAGGTTATAAGTCCATCGCTGACTGTCACACCCGAAGGGCGATGGCGAAATAGAGAGACATACGGAGAGACATAAAGAGAGTGAGAGAGACAGAAAGAGAGAGTGAGAGAGATAGAAAGAGAGAGTGAAAGAGATAGAAAGAGAGAATGAAAGAGAGAGAACAGGCGAGGGACAGGGCTACGCTACGGTCCATGGTGGCGGCGAGGGGCAGAGGAACCTACATAGTCGAAAACGCCGCAGTGAGAGAGAGAGCAGAAAGAGAGAACGAGGGAGAGAGAGAGGGTTGGGAGTAGAAAGAGAAAGAGAGGGAGAGAGAGAAAAAGAGAGAGAGGGGGTAGAGAGAGAGATGGTAGAAAGAGAGAGAAAGAGAGTAGACAGTAGGGAGAGAGAGAGGGTAGAGAAAGAGAGAGAGAGAGAGAGAGAGAGAGAGAGAGAGAGAGAGAGAGCCCAATCCCTACAAGTAGGTCACCGGGAGGGGGGTGGGGCGTTGGGGGTGGGGGGGACTGCAGCCGGAGAGAGGGGCATGCTGGGTAGCTGACTGCAGATGAAGAGGAGGCTGCTGGAAGGACCAGAGTTTTAGAATTCCCCCCTCCTCCGTCTCTCTCTCTCCCCCTCTTTTTCTCTCTCTCCCTCTCTGAAGAAAAAAGCTATACCCCCTACGCACTCTTCATCCTCCTCCGATCATGGCTTCTGTCTGTGTGAGCGTCTGTATCTCACTCTTCCTCCTCCTCCGATCATGGCTTCTGTCTGTGTGAGCGTCTGTATCTCACTGTCATGGCTTCTGTCTGTGTGAGCGTCTGTATCTCACTGCACTGAACACAGACGGTAACGTCGTGCTCTCTCTCTCTCTCTAGGTCGACCTCGGACGGCCCTCCATCGGAGCTTCTGGTCTTCCCGGTCCTCCGTACATCTGGCAGCTTGCCACTACTTCCTGCTCTGCATCCGTCTGAACTACGTCCACCTACGTTAGTGTGGGACACCCGTGTGACCGACGCCCGCGTGACCGACGCCCGTGTGTCGGCTCCCACAGCAGCAGTGTTCTGTCTGGCAGCTCGATGTAGGGGGGAGCAGGAGGGTGTGTGGAAGTGTGCGGTGCAGGACGTGTACCTGTGCAGACCTCCTTGTAGGTGGGGTTGGGGGTGACCCCCCCAGCGTAGCCCACCTGGCTGGAGAACACGCCAGACTTCTGCCAGAAACGCCTCTCGGCACCCCAGAAACAGCCCATACCTGGAACACACACACACACACACATACACACACACACACACACACACACACAGTATATCTTCACATCAACACTATTTCCCATATTTGTATCTGATGGGCCAGGAGATTTTATTTTTATTTTCACTCTTACCAAATATGATGGTTTCCATGCCCTCAGGGAAGGGCTCAACAGTGGGGTTCCCATTGACCGCATGCTTCTCTACGGGGGGAGAGAGAGGGAGGGGAAGAAAGAAAGGGGGGTGAGAGAAAGATACAATCTGAAATGAAATGACAATCTGATTTCTAGGTGACAATCAAGGACACTCGCCATGCATGCATATATTATATCCCCCCATCCCCCCACTAGTCAGACTGCTCACCTTTCTGTCTGTCTGTCTGCTCATGCCAGTCAGAATGGACCTACAGGTTTGCATGTCTGAGAGAGGCCTACAGCAGCACAGGGAGGGCTGGAGGGGTGAGGGAGGAGAGGAGGGGGTGAGGGAGGAGAGGAGGGGGTGAGGGAGGAGAGGAGGGGGTGAGGGAGGAGAGGAGAGGAGGGGGTAAAGGAGGAGAGGGTGAGGGAGAAGAGGAGGGGGTAAAGGAGGAAAAGGGTGAGGGAGGAGAGGAAGGGGTAAAGGAAGGGAGGGTGAGGGAGGAGAGGAGGGGGTGAGGGAGGAGAGGGTGAGGGAAGAGAGGAGGGGGTTAGGAGGAGAGGAGAGGGTGAGGGAAGAGAGGAGCGGGTTAAGGGAGGAGAGGGTAAAGGAGGAGAGGGTGAGGGAGGAGAGGAGGGGGTTAAGGGAGGAGAAGAGGGGAGGGGGTAAAGGAGGAGAGGGTGAGGGAGGATAGGAGGGGGTTAAGGAGGAGAGGAGAGGAGGGGGTTCAGGAGGAGAGGAGAGGAGGAGGTAAAGGAGGAGAGGGTGAGCGAAGAGAGGAGGGGTTAAGGAGGAGAGGAGGGGGTAAAGGAAGGGAGGGTGAGGGAGGAGGGGAGGGGGTAAAGGAGGAGAGGGTGAGGGAAGAGAGGAGGGGGTTAAGGGAGGAGAGGAGAGGAGGAGGTAAAGGAGGAGTGGGTGAGGGAGGAGAGGAGGGGGTATAAGGGTGAACAGGGAGGCAGTGCTCAGGGTGTGGTTGGACTCCATTCTCCAGGTAAGTGAGCTATGAGCAGGCTGGATTAACACGGCCCGGCATGGCAGCTCAGCGGGCTCAAACCTAGTGGCTCTGCACTGGAAGACACTTAGCAGATTAAATGATTTTCACCCCCATTCCTAACCTAACACTGTCTGACATACACACACACACACACACACACAGACAGAGAGACACACACATACACACAAACCCTACTGACCCTACTATACGGATCCGATCCAGGACTGCCTGAAATTGTGCCACATTAGAAACGACAAGAGGACAAAACGAGTGTGTGTGTGTGTGTGTGTGTGTGTGTGGGATGTGGGGGAGGGGCGCACTGGCGAGGCAATGCCAACTGTGCTGGGCGGATTTGGAGCGCTAAACAGGAAAGACACACCCCCACACAGATGTGGGGGCGGGATTAAACGCTAAGAAGACTGGGGTGACTTAGCGTGCAAATCTCCACTGAGCAAGGCTGGTTTGCGCTGCACAGACTAATATTAGTTGATGGATAAACAGGCCACTGGGGCGAAGGGGTCCACACACACACACACACACACACACACACACACACACACACACACACACACTCACACACACACACACACGAACGCGCACGCAAGCACACAAACACATGCATGCTCATTCACACAAGCACAGACAGACATTTCTGTATGCACAGCACACTCAAGCAAACGCACAGGCCGACACACACACTCACACACACACACACACACACACACACACACACACACACACACACACACACACACACACACACACACACACACACAATATGGCAATTCCTCTAGTTCGGTCTGTGTCAAATGTGGGTGAATTTTGGACGGGGTGTGACATTGACCTAAATAGTGAGAATCCCTGCGTTACATATGGAGCCCAGCGTGGCCTAACACATTTCCTCCATTAGCCTGAATGCTATTCCTGTAAACTGGCGTGTGAGAGGAGTTTTAGACCCTTCCACTGCGGAGCGGTTGGCTAAATTATGGTCCAAAGGGATGACAGGGGCCGGCGGCCATCTTGGCTGTACTGAGCAGGCGGCCATGGTCTGGAGAGCTGTGGCTGCTATAGGCTCGAAGTAAAATGACTATGATACTATATCATTCACCACGGAAATGAAAAGGGTTGAAGAATGAGTAGACAGAAGGAGAAATAAGGAAGGAGAGAGAGAAAGAGGGACAGAGAGGGGAGGAGTAGGAGGAAGGGTAGTGTGGTAACAGAGCCTAGCCGGGGAGGATCAACAGATGACCGCCGCAGAGGGACAGAGAGTCACCTTGCGTCTGGGCCAGCGCGCCTCTGGGCGCCAGAACCACACACGAATGCCGGGTCTCTCCAAAAGAGAAACAAACAAACAAACATGGGGGGAAAAAACAAGAGGGAGAGAGAGAGAGAGAGAGAGAGAGAGAGAGAGAGAGAGGGAGAGAGAGAGGGAGAGAGAGAGAACGGAGCAAAGAACACGCCAACACAGAGAGGTGTCTATAGAGAAACCCAGTCCATGCCAGGATCTTACTCTGACCATGCCTCCCCTTTCTACCTCGCCTCTCCTTCTACCTCTCTCTCTCTACCACCCCCCCCTTCTCTTGGACCTCCCTCCATCTCTCTATCTCACCCTCTCTACCTCCCTCTCTCTCTCTCTTCCTTTATTTTCCCATCACCACCTTCTCTCAACCACACACACACACACACACACACACAATTTCTCCCAAGGAGCGCTGGCAGAGGTCCCAGGCCGTGCCAGACCAGTTCCTTTCACTGTGCCCGGTACCCCGCCCCACCCCACCCCACCCCGCCCGGTGCCACACTGAGCAGCCCAGACTCCCGTGCCAGAAACACAGCCCACCTCACTCACTACCCCACTCCGAGGAGAAAGAACTGGATAAATACTCCCGCTAAGAAAGAAGAGAGAGAGAGAGAGAGAGAGAGAGGGAGAAGGAGAAAACACAGCAGCAGGGAGGGTGGCTGTCTGAATGAGGCAGCATAATGTGGTTATGGAAGGCTACGTGTGAAAAGGATTTTTAAAAACTTGGATGAAATATGGGCGTATTGCTCTCTCACTTCCGTCGTTTTGTTGCGGATGGAACCGGAGAGCCTGTAATGAGGGATTTAAGAGGAATTCCGAACACCTTCTGTTGTGTTTTAGCACTGCGGGTGGGAGCTCTGGACCATACCTGCCCACAACCAGCGGCTACCGCAGTCTACCAAGCCCGGCTTGTGTTCTGCCTCATTTGCCTCGTTTGGCAAAACAACTTCCCCGCGGTTCTGCACCGAAACAAAGCGCCCGGTTCTGTTATGGGACCGGTGTTCCTCTTGGTTCTTCTTCTTCGTGCGGCTTCCAAGTCCCACCACCCCCAGGGTCGGGGAGTGCCGGGTGGGCGCCGGGGGGCTAGTGGCGAGGGGTGCTGTCCCCTGCCGTTGCTCACTCTGTCCCCGAGTGACCTCCTCTCTCTATCCCTCTCTCCCTCCTCCTACCTGTCTCTCTATCCTCCTACCCCTCTCTCTGTCTCTACTCCCACAGGCTGGCACAGGGTCAGGAGGAGGAGGAGGAGGAGGCTGGCGCTTTCTACAGGTGCCAACTGCCCTCTGCAGCACGGAACTATGGGAGGACGGAGTGTGGGTAAGGGAGAGCTAGAGGAGATGGGATGAGAGCCAGGGATGGGATGGGATGAGGGCCAGGGCAGGAATGGGATGAGGGCCAGGGCAGGGATGGGATGAGGGCCAGGGCAGGGATGGGAGGAGGCAGAATTGGGGTGGGGCATGTTCTGTTTTTAGAACAGAGGCATACTGGTACGACACGAGCCCAACACTGAGCAGCAGTGAACCAATAATTGAGATTATACATCCATCAATACTGCTTCAAGCGAGCCTGCGGGGCTGACGGTAAGACTCAAACCTAAAGCAACATCAGAGAGGTAGTGTAACATCTTGGCACCATGTGTTGGTGCCGTTAGGCCTACCCAGGTATGGAGACAGTCAGAATACAGACGGAGATGGAGAGACTGAACATTCATCCGCACGCTCCCCTCATACAATGGGGTATCTTAGCAACCAGTTCTGGTTGCTATGGTGAGGACTACAGTACCCCCCCCCCCCCCCCATCACCCTGATGCCTGTACACAGCTAAAGTCAACTAAAGTACAGTCAGCAAGATAGAGGACTGTCAGCCCAGTCCAGCTCAGGCCTGTCCTACATCCTAGCCCTGTTTAGGTTCGGAGAGAGGAGGGCCTTGAGAGTAGAAAGTACCATATACCCCCTTTCCGCCAATGCAAACCTAGTTCTGGGATGGTGCTGGTTCCCAGTGAGTGAAACTGGAGAGACACTTCAATGCGTCACGTCTGCGCTTTCTCAGCAGCTACTAGTAGCACCAACTTCAACAATTCCATTGCACGTAAGCTAAGATGCTAATAGGGGTGAACCGATCATGAATTTGTATGGCTGGTCCCGATTGCCGCTTCTTTTTTTGCAGTCAAGATGGCAGATTCCGATGGCCGTTTGATTTTTATTTTTTATTTTTTTGTAACACATAAATAACCATCAGTTGTGCAATTATGTAAGAGAAAAAGCAGAGGGAGCTGGAGCTGCTGAAAAGTAGGCCTGAATTTTGTGACAGATACGCCTGTTCAAACCAGATTCGACGATTCGTTCATTCATTCGTTCCTCCATTCATTCATGTTGTGATATTCCGTTTGGGCAATACACGTGATTGCTGGCGCATAGTAGGCTAGGCTCATAGCGGAGGGGAGAGGGGTTCCCTGCCTTCTTCCGTCCGCTACAGTATATCAGTCTAACTGTAAGTCTCCTTTTACAACCTAGGTCTAAAACGAATGATTGGCCTGTCCTAGGCTATATAAATCACAGGGCAGGTGAGTGGTCTTTTTTAGCCCACCAGCACATCTTGACAGTGGAGCAAAAAAAATGACAGCTCGACTTCAGGAATCTCAGTCGACTTACGACTCAGTCTGTCGATCTAGCGACTGATGATTTGACTCTTCGACTTTCAGGGGGCAGCCCTACAAAAGCCCTTAGTGTATTCAACCCGAGATCAAGGTACATTGAACAGGTTAAACCCTCATCAAATAAATAGCCCTATATAGGAAAATAACCTTACATTAAGATACATGTGGTGAAGTAAGCCTTATAACATAGACCTTTTAGTGCGTTTTAACTCATTTTTTAACCTGGCAAAATACTAAATAAATCATCCAGTCACCGGTCGCGCATTACTGGGCAAAAACGGTGTAGCACTCAAAGGATTACTATAATGGAAATATGACTATATGATTAGGTATAATTTTATGATTGTACCGCGGTTATTACAAATATAAAGGAATATGTATTTAATACATTAATCAACCGTACGGGGTACCACCCTGTTCTGTACAGGGAAACTGATAACCTTCATCAATAGTCTAATTTATTCATCTCTGTCTGACAGAGGTCTTGACTCAATCAAGTGACCTAAAGATCATGTGATGACGCTACAACAACATGATCAAAGCTTAATAATATTTATTGAAGTCATACTAATCAATTATCAAAATAACATGAAAACACAATTCAATAATAGATGGAAAAACAAATGTGGCAATATGAAAACACAGCAGAATGAAATTAATGATGTCATAGATTATCACAGCCTGACCTAAATTCTCTAAGATTAAACAACACTTGCATCAACACCACAACAAAGAAGAACAGCTGGGTTGCAACCTTACGGTAGTGTCTTAAAAGTCTGGATGTGTTGTTTGTCGACTCCAGGCCCCCAGGATTCGAAATCTAAAGTGAAGCCCCATTGAACCGCGCCATCTTTGAAAAAAACGCATCACTGATACCTTTGACATGCGCAGTCAAAGGTATCAATGACGCGTTCTTGTAGTCCACGAACAGATTGCGTTCATGGCTCTCCCCGCTCTGAGTTAGCGATGAAAAGCGACTTGCTTATTAATCTACTTTCGTCAAATATATCCGTTGGAAAACATATTTTTTATCCAGGTATCTTAGTTTTAACAGTATAATTGTGACTGAACATGTTTTGTTTGCTAGTAGGTGGTATTCATTCTGTTTCGCGCTCGGCGGTTAGCCGCGAACTTCATGACTTTAAAGTTGCACAGAAACGGACGTTTGAGATCATCTAACTTCTGTAGTTTGACGTATTTCCGACGCAAACCAGCCATGAGGGTGGGACATGCGTTTAGAGGAATTTGATTGGAACATTGACAAGTGGACGGGTTTTAAGAACTTTAAACAAATTCGATAGAAGGATAGCATTGATTGACGGGTGGATGTCGTGAGATTATTGGCCTAAAATCGAAGGTACCTGTTGTCGTCATTGCACGTGACCTACCATTTTCCAGGAAGTAAGAAATTATATACTTTGATATAAGATTACAACAAAAGGAGATTTTTTTTTTTTTTTTGGCATACATCGTTGAATAGGTGAACACTATGACGAATTATGTGAACCAAAATGGGACAGTGCCCAATGTAGGATGTGTTATTTTTGTGATTTGGCACCCCTTACAGGTTCCCTTTTGCACAACTGTCGTAAAATGGTAAATACTATGCACGTTCAGTACAGCTGGTTTGGGGATTTTAAATGATGGTCACCCTAAACAAAACATGGAGCTATTTCAACATAAAACATTGCAAGCCAGCTAATATTAGGCTAGCTAACACTAGTACAGTACTTACAAGTTCAACAGGGAGGGGGGATGTGACGTATGGCGTAAAGCAGTCAACTTTTGTGGCTCATTTTGTGCCCTGGCTCCTACCCAAATCTCCAAGTTGCATAGTATAGTGCCTGGGCAGGGAATGCAGACCCGCACAGCCTTTGATCATGTTGTAAGTTAATGTACCAGCAAAATGATCTTGGAAACATTATTTGAAGCTTGAAATCTTGCATTGGAGGGCTATAAGGCTTTATTTTTGAAGAGTTGCCTTTGACACCTTTTTCTTTCTGAGGCTTTAAGGCTATTTTGCAATTCGGAGTGAAATGAAAGCCCACATCTGCCATCGCCTTATGCGTGTTATCTTTATTTGCATTATAGACCTACTAAAGGCCAACAATAAAGATGATAATGATACAATTAAATTGTGTAATGTCAGTGCATGCAACTTAATGTATTCAAATAATTTAGATGGATGTAGGCTATTAGGCCTGGAAAATGGGATCATGGAGGCCTAGTCTGGCACAAACATCAGTGTGCAAGTGCAATAAGAAGGCCTAAATAAAAAAGACTGAATTATATCCTAATAAAATAGTAAAATACCACAAAGAATAACTCATGCATAACAATAAATTATTTGTTAGTTACTATTGAATACTACAGAATAATCAGCCTAATAAGCCCTGTGTGACCCCCCTGACGGCCGGTCCTCACATTGCGGTCCCCAGCAATGTGAAACAGCACTCTGGCTAATAAAACAAACCACAACCAACATAAATATTATGTTTTTATCAGAGTACAAATACAAATGTGAGTTACTAATTTTAAAATTGCATCTTGAGCCTTTGCAGTCTCTTGGAATCCACGGTACATCCAACATCGCTAGGTTGACTTAGCAGCACAGAATCTGTTATTTACAAAACACAGTAACACTTGATTAAAGGGGTCCTATTATGCTAATTTTCAACAAACCCAAAGTCCCTGGGGTCCCCAAAACATGTCTTTGGGTATTTTTTTGCTGAAAATACCACTCAGAATAAGCGTTCTAGCATGCCTCTATACCCCTCTGTTGACCACGAGATCAGATTGAGCGGATTGAGTGCTTTTTCATATGCAAATGAGCTCAGCTAATGAGCAAGTCGGCAGGCTAGAGAGCGAGGGCTGTTGACGGCGCGATGCTACCTCAAATATAGGTGGCTAGCCTAGACCATCCACACTTTGGCAAATTTCATTGTCCTATCTTCCTGACTAAACATGATAGTGCCCATGTTATTATCTCCAAGGTTGCACGCTGTTACCTCGAGCTACATTCGCTAGCAAGATACAATTCGACTACAAAAAATGAAAGCTAGATTCTGTAGGCTGAGGGGAATCCAATGATGTCCACTTCTTAACATTTGATCATTTTTAATGACCGCTAGATCAACTAGAAGTCTACCAATTTCATTCTAGTAACGTTATTCTAACGTATATGATGAGACAAGCATCCGGGTTGAGGCAAAAGGGGAGTTTGTTCATGTTAGCTAGCTAGCATTAGTACTATATACAAAGAAACACACAGCATAATTACTTACAGTTTCTGTATGATTTCCACGGACAGTTGGTATTGCCTGATCATTCAGAAAGAGTTTATCTGAAAATCCTGCATTGTACTGACCCAGGTTGGAAAAGCAATCGGGCAAAAAATGGCTAGCACATACTGCCAGTGTTTTGTCAATTTCAGCGGGAACTTTGTCATCAAAAATAAAATGTATCCACTCAGCTCTTCTGTCCTTTGAGCTTGGGAAACGATGTAGCCATCTGCACTGCTTAGTATATCCAAGAACAGAGCATTTTCCATGCGAAGACATTATGCTAGCTAGCGGGACCTGCAAATAATGTCAGCCTTTATAGCCAGGTCAAAAAAAGCAGGTGATTGGAGGTATTCAATTGGGGGCGGAATTATTATAATGAGTCCCCAACTATGACATAATTTGACAAGGGAGATTTGAATGGCTTGCTGGGACTGACTTTTTTTCTAATGTTTTCATTTTGGCTGACCACCACAAAATGACTGGGTTGTTTTACTTCATACTTTTTGTGTTAGTAGGCCCAGCAGAGACTCAAATGTATATGCAAAAACAATGAAAAAGTTAGAACGAAAAAAGGTGATCCAAGGCACTCTAGTTAGAATGGTTAAAAAGCCTTTATTAGATGGCTAATGCATGGCAAAAATGAAGTCTCCGACGTTACTTCAGGCGAGGCATGTACGTCACGGCCGGGGTAATCGGCAGAGGTTAATCAGTCACACCCCGTAATGACGCTAACCACCAGCTGACTGTCAGCTGTCATAGCATTGGTCAGCTCGCTAGAGCGCATGTATTTAAGCTGTCAAAACATGTCATTGTTCGTGCTTGCCATTACTGCTGGTTGTGTATTTGCATGCTCGCCCCACCTCCTACCCTGCTCCACCTGCGTATGTCGATGTCATCTCTGTTGTCATCGTTGCTCTCTGTCCGGGGTATTGCTGCATTCTTCCGGTATTCCACTGTACGTCGGCTAGTGGAAGCCAGGGTAGACACTAGCTGGTCTCTGTGGCTCTCCGTGGTGACCGTGGGCCGAAACATCTCCAAATGGCCATCCAGCGGTCCCTCCGGTCACCATGGAGGCAGAGACACTAGGCTGTATCTCCTTCAGACTCCACGAAGCGTCGGAGTCTAGAGACTATAATGTACAGCAGTCCCCCTGTCCCTCTTTGACGGTCTTAGTGGGCTGAGTTACCTCCGAGCGTTTTCCCGATCGCGGCCCACTCTGATCGTCATAGAGGCAGGGGGCTAGATGCCGTTCCCCCTTCTGGCTCTCTGGGCCAAGCGGCCCAGAGGGGGGGGAACACCTAGATTGCCTCCCCCTGCTAATGCGCTTTCCACATCGGTGGAAGGCAGGAGGCCCCCCGAACAGAACACACCTAATGCTAATAATGGGTAAATTTTAACAAAAGTGATCTCGACTGAATACTAAAAATGTAATATAGCAGAAATGCTTCCTGGTGCGTTTAAAAAACAAAAAAAATGTTGCCATGCATTAGCCATCTAATAAAGGCTTTTTAATCATTCTAACTAGAGTGCTTGGATCACCTTTTTTCGTTCTACTATTTGCCCCTGTTCCAATGAGCACATAGTTTTTTTGACCTAGTACACCAGACGCGCTCCACTATTTATTTATTTTTTCAATGAAAAAGTTAGTTTAGCAAACGTAGACCCCTTTAAAAATACAATGCATAAATGCCCATGCTTTATTCATAGGACCTATTCTCATTGTGGTCTCATAGTTGGGAGAAAGTAATTGAATTTTGTTGAGGACAAAAAGAGAAAGAGTGTCTATATTCCTTTGGTTTCCTGCTGGGGGCCTCAGGCCTGCAGGAATGTTTGAGGCTGGCTTCATCTAAATTTCCGGGTTTATGGCAGGGACCCTCCACAGCATTTCTGTGAGAAAGGGCCAGATCCTCTCAGCATTGCGGAGAGGAAGAGTTAACGATTCCCCAAAAATCTAATTTCAAGGGAATATAATACTAATAATCTGCTACACTGGCTGGTTTCGATCTATCAGATCAGATCGGTGCATCACTAACTTCACTGTTTCTATATTTCTAGTATCATCATTGTTGAAGGTACATGTTCCAGAACAGTACAATCTGTAATCTTATATCAAAGTATATAATTTCTTACTTCCTGGAAAACGGTAGATCACGTGCAATGACGACAACAGGTACCTTAGATTTTAGGACAATAATCTCACGACATCCACCCGTCAATCAATGCTATCCTTCTATCGAATCTGTCTAAAGTTCTTAAAACCCGTCCACTTGTCAATGTTCCAATCAAATTCCTCTAAACATTATGTCCCACCCTCATGGCTGGTTTGCGTCGGAAATACGTCAAACTACGGAAGTTAGATGATCTCAAACGTCCGTTTCTGTGCAACTTTAAGACCAAGCCTCTGATGTCCCACAAACAAAGCTTGTCCCGGGTTGTCTGTTCATAGATTAGACATTAGTTTGAAGAAAATGGTTCTTAAAACATACTGCTGTACCATAATGTTATAAGAAAACAAGCTGTATGATACTCCACACCTCTCTCCACACATCAGTTTACAGCAGCGCTGGCAAAAAAAGCTATGAATAGTAACATTAGGTGCTTTATGTACAGTAGCTAATTAGCCCATAGCTAGTAGTTAACAAATCATTCTTATATGTTTATTTTCTAAGAATGGATACCACTAACCTACTCACCCTGCTTTACATGTGCAGTTAGACTCCTTGATTTTGTCCTGATGAATTTCAATATGGAGTTTGAGAGGCGTCTGTGCCTTCCGCATAGATTGCGAATACCTACTGTAGCATCAACTCATATGTTGTCACCTGCTCTGTCCGAAATCCAAATCTCATGGATATATCCTTGTGTAAAATAGTTCAGGCCTTTCTGTAGCACTCTCTTAGACAAAGTAGTGGCATTTGGTAAATAACATACAGCAATATTGTCAGAGATCCTTGAGAGAATCATCAGGTATTTGCTGTGCAATGGACATTTTGGAAAGCAAAAAATGAGTAGCCTACCTGCTGCATAAAATGCGTACAGGTTGGCAGGTATGAGTAGTGTTTTTTTGGAGAGACCTGGAGGCGGCACAAAATTTGACAGAGGTGGCCACCTCATAATTCTCTATGCAGGAAAAACCCTGTCTGTCTGTAGCCATCTCCCGCTGGAATTATTTATACCATAGCGCCGACAAGGGAGCGGGAGATTTTTTTATTTTTTATTTTTTTTAAAGTTATTTGCATAAACTGACCACATAGGCTATTGGGAATTTACATAGTCCCTTTCTCGTCTGAAAAAATATTACAACTTAATATGGTGGCACATTAAAGCTACATGAGATATCTCTGCACTTTGGCGGCCCCTCTGGTTGTGATAAAATTGGCACTACATTTTAAGAACCTCACTTCCCACAATTCCCCACTCACTCGCTGTAATGATGGGAAAGAAATATGATAACAAACGTGCGTGGAGCAAACTAGATTGGAAGATTGTAGCTACTTCAATGGACTTTCTGGAAGGATGGCTTCAATGCAGGTAAATGCCGGTCTTCTTTCTTTTATGTGCAGGTAGATAAATTCGTGGGGCGAAGTGTTTGTTGTCTTCCTGATATTGTGACACTTAAAACGCATCACATCCGTTTCCACCACAAGATTTCCCACCAGTGTACTAGCCAGTACACCGAAATTCTAAAATAATAAATTCACAGGGTCTCATGCAGTCTCATGTCACGAAAAAACAATTTTTGGAGTCTTGCTAAGGCCAATTATAAACTAATAGCTAGTACAGGTGAATATCGAACTATAAAAAGTTATCTCATTGACCTTTAACACTAACGTCTTGTGTAAATCTGTTCCAGACCAGCAGAGGAGTAGGTCCGCAGCTGAACCAGTTTTCGGGGGCCGAGAGCCAGAATCTTGCACTTTCAAAACACGAAAAACTGGTTTGAGATCAGACACCAAAATGCCTCGGTCGAAAAGGGCAATAGAGAAGAACAATACAGCAAAACTAAACTGTACTATACATTAGTGCATACTGGCTCTGTACTGTACTGATGAAGATAAAAGAAAAAGCCCCATAATATCCTTTCCCCTAACCTTCCCCCCACCTGACCAACCCCTAACATCATTTAGCTACATATGAAAGAACGAAGGGGGGGGAAGTCTGCTTCCTTTTTTAGCACAGTGACTGCTGATGTTACTTAGAAGGCTTTACTGACAATGAATGGGATGGTTCACTCACTCTAGACAAATGTGCTTACTGTAAGTCGCTTTGGATAAAAGCGTCTGCTAAATGAATAAAATGTAAATGTACTGTAATTTAGAACACTACTACTACATACTGCTGTGTATAATGTAGAATACTGTAATACTAGAGAATACTGTAATACTGCTGTGTATAATGTAGAATACTGTAATACTGCTGTGTATAATGTAGAATACTGTAATACTAGAGAATACTGTAGATCTGGGGTCAGGTAACGGTGGCTCCTTGACTACTCATCGTTACTCCAGTGATCCCGGTCCTCCATACACCTGGAGATCTCATCGGTGGTCTCCACTTCCACATCCATCTTCATTCATTCATTCATTAATCGTTAGCTCCCACACAAATTTAGAATTGGCTATCCAATTTACAATTAGTAGCCTAATACAAAACCACTGATGATAGCTGGTCGAATAAATAGAAACTAACCAACCGAATTGGAATCAGCCTGTCCTTCACAAGCACAAGATGGACAGCTCATGGATAAAGTTTTTATTTTATTTTTAACAACCATTAATTGAGTTATGCTGTCAGTAGGCCACCAGCAGTGATGAAGAATAGAATGAATAGAATAGAAAGTTAATTTCCCATGTCGGGAACAGGTGCATTGGAATTCTTGCAATCACCTGTCCTAGAGTATCTTATCAATGGTAATCAGTTCCTCATTCCAGTCTTAGGTACTCTAGACATTTCAAGGTGCCCAAACTGGCAATTTACTATACTATCCATCGTCTATCAGCATCATCCTCATCTACTTATCCCATCCAATCATGTTCAAAGTACAAGGCCCAGTCCCAATTGAGTGAAAGTTGTATTCAGGAATAAAAGGGCCACAAGAAAGATAAAATTGCAGACATTTCTAAGACAAATGAACCGACTCTCACGCAGTCATAGCTAACGCAGCTGCGTTGCTGCTATGTTGGATCAGCAATAAGAAGAGCAATATCCAGAGACTACATTTAACACACCGTGTTTTACATCTTTCAGACTCAGCGTTTCAATGAGTTCAGCCATTCTGGCTCCCGAGGTACTTTTTTTTTTTTTTTTATGTGCAAAAAAGGTGGTAACACATTAGAATAACTATACCTTATAAATAGTTAATAGATCATTCATAAACTATTAGTTAATAGTTATTCACAATGTGTTAATAGTTTGTTGATGATTTACAATTTTTAATTAATAATTAATTAAATTATTAATAATTGTGTATATTTTTGTAAATATATTAAGACCATGTCAATAGTTTATAGACCTTATTGGGACGTTATTCTAAAGTTGCCACTATTCCTTATTTGCTAATGTTTACAAATGTTATTTTATATTAGTAAATTGGTAAGTGATTATTATCAACTTGTAAAAGGTGAGGTAATATATTTGATAATACCATGCTCATGAGTTATAGCCCTTTTTGGGACGTTATTCTAAAGTTGCAACTATTCCTTATTTACTAACACTAGTGCACCGATGGATGGATGGAAGAAAGAAGGAAGGAAGGAAGGAAGGAAGGAAAGAAGGAAGGAAGGAAAGGAGAGAACAACCACGACAGCTCCAAGGGCACTGTGCACTAGTGTTAGTAAATTAGTAATAGTTGCAACTTTAGAAAAACGTCCCAATACTGTCTATAAACTATTGACATGGTCTTAAATACATTTACTATATTTTACATAATGATTTGTTACTCACTTCTAAATATTTATGAATTTGTATTTGGATTATTTTGGTTTGCTTTGCATAACCATCTGGGAACTCTCCGTTGGAAACTATTTGGAAAAGGGCAGGCACTTTCAAAAATACCTGGCAGGCGATTAGATGCACCATCTGCAAAAAATCTGTAAATGTCTATCACATGCTAACTTCAACCACTCCTCGCTGTCATAAACCCGCCCAGCGTTGCTGTTTGTATTTCAAATTCCTCAGAACCAACGCTGATTGGAGAGATCATTTTCCGATCGAGCTCAAAATGTTCTCTATCGAGAGTATCCAGACTGATTGGCGAGTAATAATGTGACATCAGGATGGTCTCACGAGGCTATGATGGAAGGCCTGATGGGGCCAACTGTAAGTGGATCAACTATTAACAAATACCGTACTTAACAAGTATAATAACTCATTAACTAAGTTAATGAGTTATTAAATATTTATAAGGGATAGATGTGAATCATTAACCAACTATTAACAAACGTGTAACACATCATTAATAACTCATTCACTAACAGTTTGTGGATGATCTATTAACTATTTATAAGGGGTATAGTTATTTTAAAGTGTTACCAAAGGTCTTGCAGTCATAAGGATTCCCTACCCCTGGCCTGGCCTGTACAGGCCAGAGCAATGGAAAGGATTGGGTCATGAATTGTGACACCATTGCTAAAAGGCAGTGCTTCCTGTCAGGGAACTGAGGCAACACAAGCACAGGATGCAGACATTCACACCACCACTACATTACACCATCCCTCCATCACATTTCTAAATCCCTCACATCCTCTCCATCAACAAAGAGCCCACCCTCCTGTAGAGGTCCATTATAATGCCGGGTCCATCATCACACCACTGGTGTTCCTTAAGGTCCATGTTTTTGGCCTCTATCATACAAGGAAACACAAACCCAGTCAACCAGGACCAGACAGGGAATAATGATGATGACCACGCACCACCTAAGCCACATTTCACTGACTTTTTTTTTTCATTTGCACCTATGACCTATGACACGCAATAACATGGAGATATAGGACAAAGCCCAAGACACCAGCCAGGACTGAGTCCGTTCCCCATTGCTCCCCCCTCCCCTCCCCCACGGTGAGGGAGGGGAGGAACAGATTTCCGCCATGCGGCGTCTCCGGGCTGCTCTGACAGACGGCCCGGGACTTTATGACGAGGGCGGAGCTTTCATGCGCATAATGCACATATGGGAGCCTGGACGCTTGGGCTGTGTCCGCGGAAACACAAAGTTCCCAGAATGCCTAGCAAGCATCACTCGAGGCAGCCGGGCGGTTGGGGGTAAACTGGACTGGGGGGGCATCTCAGAAGGTAGCCTACCCTTATGTGTGGTGCTCAGAAATGGCACCACTGTTTGAGGCAACTGAATAGGTGGGCCTAAGTGG
>NC_140238.1:18233671-18273671 GCF_949987555.1 Borostomias antarcticus
ATTCCTCCATCCCTCCCTTCTTTACCCATCCCTCCCTCCATCCCCTTTACAAAAGAGGCTTTGGGTCAAATCCTTTTTACTGCCCCCCCGCCCCCGGCCTGCTGTTGCCACCAACTTTTCCTCCTCTCTCGTTAGCGCTTTAGCCAATCTCAAACCAGCTAACCTGCACCCTCGCCAACTCTACCACGGGACATGTGGATAATGATTTGTTTTTTTCTATGATTTGCACGTATGGGCCCTGTGAATTTGTGCACAAGCATTGATCACTTGGCTTGGTTAGACTGAGCAAAAACTCAAATGGCATGTGGCATGGTTGCAATATCAAATATATACATGTGCTTTACTTTCTGTGACCCTATGTGTGTTAATGTACAACTGGGATGAACCTATTGCGTGTGAATGTACAATTGGGATGAACAGCACATAATGGGATTTAGATGAACCTCTAAAAATTTTCCTTCACAGTCACCCCCCACCAGCACACTAACTCATCCATGTTGCTCTCTCTCTCTCTCTCTCTCTCTGTGCTGTCTCCCATGGGAGACGGGTAGGGGGTCGTCCTGCCTGGCTGGAGTGAAGAAGGGAGTCCACAATGAGGAGGAGAGCATAAAAAAGGATGGAAATAAAAAAAAAGAGGAGCAACAAAAACCGTACCAACCATTTTTATTTTTGTCTTAAGAAATAAATGGCAAATTCACCCTCAAGCAGAGAACTCCCTTTTGAATTGAAAGCCATGGAGAAGCATTCTAGTTAGGAGGGAGAGAGAGAGAGAGAGAGAAGGAGCGAAAGAAAAGCGAGAGAAAATATAGGCCAATGCTTAAGTGTTCTTTTCTTTCGGGGAGGGAGGGAGAGAAAGCCCCTTGAGCATGAAACTCTTCTACTCCAGTCTAAATGATGCTGGAAAATAGTAGAGTTAATCTTACAGCATCAATGAGAAAGACTCAGCACTGGGCTAATTATCACACAATGGTGAAAAACTATGTAACTCTGCTCACATCAAACATGTTCCAGATTAACCAGGACTAAGAGTTCCATCCGCTTGACCTCAAGAGACCATGGTTAACAACCCTTCCTGGCGCTCAGCTGCCCATTCAATGATTCCAGGGTGTTTATTTGTCATATTTATTACAGATAAATATGGAATGGAAATGGAAATATCCTTTTGGTCTAACAGTGGATGATTGGAAAAGGGGGCTTGACCCACCGCGTAGGCTTAATCCATAATGCATACTAGTTTGCAGAGTTCATGCAGAGTTCTTGGGTGAAGAGATGGAGCACATCCCCTCCTCAGGCCTGAGGCTGCAAACACAAACACTCAGAGCCTCTCTGGCCCCCGACTACGTCATGGAGAGTGTCCGTGCGGAGGAGATGTGGACACTCTGCATGACCCCAGGGCTCCATCTCGCTGGAGCACCACCAGCAGGTCAGAGATCTGCCATCATACTCAGAACACTCTGGCACTGAATTATTACATGGACCTCATACTTTTTTTTTTCACACTTTCCCTAAAAAGGACAAACTTTGTGTTAAGTGGTTGTCCCTCTATTTACAGTGTTGTTTTGTGTGTGTGTGTGTGTGTGGTGGGGGGCGGGGGGGGGGGGGGTCATACTGCACCAGTAAGATCAGGCCCCCTCACCACATGTGATACGCTGTACATCAGTGTTTCTCAACCAGGGGTCTTTGGGAAAATGTTAAGCTTTTTTTTTTTTATTGTATTTTTGTTAACTGTATCAATATTGTATACAAAATTTACAGTTTTAAAATGAACCAATAGGCTATGTAGGCTTCACACACATTCACAACTCTCACGTTAGCAGAGCTAACTCACTCATTCTTGAAACTTAATTATTCAAAAATGATTCAAACAGGTAGCAAATTAAGTGTCATAGAAGCCATACAATGTGTACAATTTGTACAAAAGTGTGTGGAAAAAAGCTTGAAACGCCTATGTTAAGATCATTAATGTTAGATATGAATAAAATAGAAATGACTGTTATGGCTTCTTATATAGGCCTACTAAACAGACCTGTCTCTAGGGCTCAGTCCTAAGGGGGGGCAATATGAACTGCATGAGGGGGCACAATTATGAACTATTTTTGATAATATGATATGCTATTGTATTTGTGCAGCACTGAAGCAAACTAATTATACTGAGCTCTCGTTCTCCGTCTGACTGATAGTATGTTGAACTTGTGTTCCCACCCATAGCGACGGCCATGCTACTAAATAATTATTTTTTATATATTGTTGTGGGGAGGTGGTGTGGGGTAACCTGATATCGTTACACTCCGTTGAAATCTTGAAGAATCAGTCAACTTCGGTGGAGTGGGCGTATTTGGAGGTCTGGACCCAGGCTAGGGGTGAAGGGTCCTTCAGAATTTTTCAAAATATGCCAGGGGTCCAGAGCTAAAAAAAAAAGGTTGAGAACCACTGCTGTACATCATGTGCATGGCGCCGATCTGATGTCGCGTGATGCAGAGAGGCTTGGAACGCTGCTCCACGCATGGAATTCATGTGAGAACTCTCAGGATCATTGAGAACAAGGTCCAGAGAAGAGAACCAGAAGAGGTATGAGAGAGTGAGAGTGGTCAGAGAGAGAGGGGAGGAGGAGGGGGGTGTAGTTAATGGAGGAAAATGAATTGCTGTCATGTGGATTCTTATTCCAATCAATCAGGGTCAAGCTAGTCCCCGGTGCTCTCTTCCACTAGCTGGGGGTGAAAGCTATTGTGGAGAAAGCCTTCCTCTTAAAAAAAGAAAAGAAAAAAAGAGCTGGGATAAAAACACAGAGGTGCGAAGCCAACTGACGCAAACCTTAAAAAAAAAACAGCTTGGCCCACTGAGCGAGCTGTTTATTATTATTATTATTATTATTATTATTATTGAAAATTACTACTGTTCTTTCTGCTCAACTAGGCTGCAAAATTGATTTAGCTATCATCTCCTCCTGACAGTCCTTATGACATACGGTTATTATTAGAAACATGAGTATTATTAGACTTGTTACTATTAGAAACATGAGTATTATTACACTTGTTATTATTAGAAACATGAGTATTATTACACTTGTTAATATTAGAAACATGAGTATTATTACACTTGTTATTATTAGAAACAGGAGTATTATTACACTTGTTAATATTAGAAACATGAGTATTATTACACTTGTTAATATTAGAAACAGGAGTATTATTACACTTGTTAATATTAGAAACATGAGTATTATTACACTGGTTAATCAGAGAGCACCCCATCCGTGAACCATCTATTTTAATCACAAATATTGCAAAAGCAAATTATAAAGACATAACGTTCTGGCTGCATTTAGGACCAAGTTGTAACTGCAACAATGGCAAATCATCACCACTACGAGTATCCATTTATCAACTAATATCAAATGACCACATAAATATACATATATATATATATATATATATATATATATATATATATATATATATATATATATATATATATACATACATTCTAGAGTTCTGACATTCACATCCTGCATGTTCTTTGATGATGCCGAGTGGGGAAGGTCTGTTCAGATGATCATATCAGAACATGAGAAAATGGTGCAAAATAAGAAGTAGGTCATGCAGCGATTTATATGAGAAAAAAATGGAGAAGAGGTTGGAGAGATGAGAGGAGGAGAGGATGGGAGAGGAGGGGAGAGGATGAGAGGAGGAGAGGAGAGGAGAGGAGGGGAGAAGATGGGAGAGGAGAGAAGAGGACGGGATGGGAAATTGGGTCATGGCGCTCATGGAGAGGCAGCAGCAGCTAAGTTTGGGGAGCTCAGATGTGATGTGCATTGAGCTGTTGGACCATCACTGTGTGTGTGTGTGTGTGTGTGTGTGTGTGTGTGTGTGTGTGTGTGTGTGTGTGTGTGTGTGTGTGTGTGTGCGTGCGTGCCTGCGTGTGTCTTCCTGTGTGTGTGTTCCTGTGTGTTTGTTCCTATGTGTGTGTTCCTGTGTGTGTGTGTGGGGGGGGGGGGGTGTAGGAGATTTATGTGGCATAGCTGTGCAGTAAGGCAACATGAGCAGCCTGCATTATGAAAGCCACAGTCAGCAATATTTCCAGTGATTTTTTTTTTTAAATAAACAGCTGAGTGTTAACAAAATATCTGGTAAATACTCTTGGGTGTACAGTACACACACACACACACACACACAACTCTCAGTCAGTATCCACTGCTCACGCTAATGAAATTGAAACTGATATTGCGGTCATTGGACCACATTGCCGTCTGACCTAGAGAGAGTCAGGGGTATCGATCAGTCTTCAATGAACTGCTGCCTGCACATGCGCGCACACACACACACACACACACACACACACTGAGCGAGGGATTCATAAGCTGTGTACAGGATGAATCGTCATATTGCTGTTTCTTTACTTAACAATAGCCTCGCTGGAGCCTCAATTCGAAGCTCTCTATATACATACGACCTCCCTGTACGACACTGTAGTTTTAATCAGTGAAAGTTTCTGTGTATTGAATGCCATTATGTGTCGGTGTACATGAATGTGTGTGTGTGTGTGTAAACAGGCCTGACCGTGAGTAGGCGGTGCACACGCGTGTTGGTGCTCCAGCAGTATCTCCGCCACATGCTGCCCTCAGCCATTTTGCCGAGCTGCTCGGTGGCGTGTGCCAGAGAAAGGAACATGGCCGCTCCCCACTCTCACCTCCCCCCACGCCCTGCCGCTCGTTCACACGCATGCACGCACGCACACATACACACACACACACCTCACCTCCCCCCACACCCTGCCGCTCGTTCACACGCACGCACGCACACACACACATACACACACATGCACGCACACACGGCATCGTCATACCCACAGGCATACATATATGCATGCATCATGTATACACACACACGCACACACACACACACACACACACACACACACACACGACATCTTCACACCTACATGATGCATGCATATATATATATATATATATATATATGTATATATATATATGTATATATATAGATATATATATAGATATATATAGATATATGCATCATGTATATACACACACACACACAAGCAAACAAGCATTATGCACATACACGATTGAACACACACTCACACGTATTCTCTAATATGCCTCCCAATGCACAGTTAGTCCACCTCCATATAGTGTCATAGCTGAATATATGATATGGAGAAAATGAAAAGGCCATTCCTCTCAGTGCTCTAGTCAGGTACTGCAGCGGGCTGCTCGAGCTTATCTAGGAGGCTACGCAGCACTGCGCCTGGCTGTCCAAGCGTTCACAGGCAGAGCTGTCGATAAAGATATACTGTATTTGTAAAGCCTCGGGCCCACAGACCTATAACCCACAATCAGCTACAATCAGCACAACCGCTGATGACATCAGTCGGAAATAAATGTGAACGCGTAAACTGCTGGTTTCACACCATGAAGTAGATGGGAATCCTACAGTATACCGTAAGGATAATCTTCTGAGCAAGGAATTATTTTATCCATAATCTTAAGCCTTGAATTTTATTAAATATCATCAACATTATTCATTTGTTTGATTAATTAATTTTCTACCATTTTCAGTTATGTACACTGAAATATAATTGACATTTTAAACATCATAAATATATACATCATATATTTTTGAGAAATTAATACTGAGAAATTAAGAAGAAAATGGTCTAAATGAAGACAGAAAAACCATCATGGTTCCAGATCACTGTTCATATACATGATACACCTGATTCCAATTAGCACACCTCTTCATCCAGGGAGTGAAATCAGCTGGTCCAGAACATGGGTGAAGGCAAATATATGGTTTGGTAATTTACTTTCTGAAGCCTCTGGACTCATCATAGAGAGTATGTATTACCAGCGGTCATAGCTGTCACACTGTGGTCTGTCTATGTATAGTAGGGCAGACCTATGTGTGACATCACATTAACACATGAGAGAGCTGCTCTATAGCCCCGTCAGTTCTAACGAGACCGTAATCCTGCTCCAAATGCTGCCTATGCGCTAATCTCCCATCCGATTACCAGGACATGGACCAACCCAGCCGGCCTACCCACCTCAGTGTGTGTGTGTGTGTGTGTGTGTGCGCGCGCGCGTGTGCTTGTGAGCTCCACCTAAAATGGAGGATGGGTGAGCAGAGACGACATCACATTGAAAAATCCCAAATCTTCCCCCTTCCCCTGCGCTGCTCTGTCACATGCGTGGAAATGTACACATGGATGAACATGTTTAGCACACTTCTCTCCCTGACACACTGTCATCAGGATGCAGCAGGATGTAAGGGTTTTTCCCCCTCCACAACGCCATTGAAATAGCAAAAAAAAACTCTATTTCACACAAGCATTTTATCTTAGATACCACATAATCTCACCCACACTCTCCTTCACACTTTCAAAAGCCATCTCTATTTCCTCCACAGAGCTTGTATAGAAATGGTGGTTTCTTCTGCTCTCCCTACAAGCCCCAGGTCTATTACTCCAGTGATGCTCATGTGAGCAGATCTTGATCTATATCCCCCATACATTCCTGGTCTGTCAGTATACAATATCTGAATACAATGTAATAATATACAGTATATAAAACCCTGCAGCTGTCCTCGAACAGAGGCCCATCCAAATGTCTATTTGATTTCATCATTCTCAACGTGATGCCGGGGTGTGTGTGTGTGTGTGTATGTGTGTAGGTGCATGTGTGTGTTTGTAGTGAGTGAGCAAGCGTGCATTCGCGTTCATTTGCGTGTGTGCATGTGTGTGTGCTTACGTGAGTGAGCATGTGTTCGTGTTCATGTGTGTGTGTGTGTGTGTGTGTGTGTAGCTCTTAACCCCCGGTGACAGCCAAAGAGAACACAGTCAGGCTGCATGTGACATTCAGCTTCACAGAAAATAACATTGAATAGGATGGCATCGGCAGAACCACCTCATAGCCTGAGACAGTCTGCTAGTCACAGTCACTACCTCCTTCTTCTTCTTCTTCTCCTCCTTTTCTCAGACTGAGATTAAAGGTGTTTGGGTAAATGTGTCTGTAAGATGACTGTGGGGTGAATGTGGACTCTGCCTTCAGCGGGCTCTGTCCTGGTTCCACCTCTACACGCAACCACAGATCACATGACCAACCACCCCAATACAATCATATTCACTCATTTTATCATAACCAAGTCCTTGTTTCCCCAAAGCGACCACAGATTAATCCAATAGAAGCGTTTCATTTTCTTTTGCAATACTGTCAACAAGACCTTGCTCTCCTGTGTATGCCGTTAGGAAATATATTTCCAATTACACTACTTTGTCTGTCCAACCAAATGTATTTTTGTGTGGTTTTATACTAACAGCCTTTAAAATGGACAGAATAGTAAAACAAAACATGTGACAGTGCTGATGAAAAATATATGAATAAGGAAACCCTGAAGCTCTAAACGTGTTGGAAAGAGGACGGCGGTTATTTACAGTGAGGTCTTAAGGTTGAGGTTTTAACACAATCTAAAATGACACCAGGCTTTGGGAACGGTCACATCAGGATGAACAAGAGGGTAAATTAAAGAGAGAGAGAGTGTGTATGTGTGTGTGTGTGTGTGTGCGTGTGTGAGGGCCACGGAGCGGGACGCAGCTGATTGGCATGGATGACGGAGCGAGGAGGGGTCATAGGTCAGGGGTCAGGCCCTGCATTGTGAGTCGACCCTCCACCCCTCCACCCCCCCCCACCCCCCACGAGGCTCTGCCACACATTTACCATTTTATCCACCGCCGCCGTCATCGTCCTCACCGCAGGGCTACAGTACGCATCACATCTCCCTGTAATCAGAGCAATTGTGTGTGTATGTATGTTTGTGCATACATGCATGCAAGGGAGTCTATGTGTTTGTGTGTGTGCATGCATGGATGCATGTGTGTGTGTGTGTGTGTGTGTGACAGAGAGGGTCTCCCCTCCCCCCCCCCTGCGGCAGGCCTCCCCCCACCCCCCCTGTTCCTGTGTAATCCCAGCCAGCTGGCCCCGCTAGCTAATCCCTCCACGCAGATCAGCTGGGCCGCGCATCCAGGACGGGACAGGACAGGGACAGGGGCAGATAGGGGCGGGACGCTGTGTGAGTGTGTGTGCGCGCAAGGTGGGGGTGGCGCCGACCAGAGAGCATAAATGGAAGCCCGTGGCTGCGCCGAGCGCAGTGTGTGCGTGTTTCAGCGCGGTGTCTGTTCCTCTACCCCTCCTCTCCCTGGATCCTCAACACATATATACCTCTGGGCTTATATATGTATGCCTTCTCATTATGGGCTTTTTTTCCCGGTCGGTCTTGAGCAGATACCGATGGATTTTTTTTTGTTGAGGGAGGTGGGGTGGGGGGGTGTGGGGGTGGGGGGGGGGGGTGGATTTTGGTTGAAATTCTGCTGATTTTTCTGGGGTGTACCGACTGACACCCCTCCGGCCGTTGTCCCTGCTCCCCCTCTCCTCTCCTCCCCGTCCTCTCTTCCTGCATGCCTGTGTGGTACCTGCCTGCCTCCCTCCCTTCAGCATCCCCTACGCACCCTTCTCCCCCGTCGGTCCCACACGCCCCCCCTGGCCACCTCAGAGGAACATCACAGGACGGAGACCGAACAACAACAACAACAACCAAAACCGGACAGAGGACGCAGAGGAGATACTCATTGGTTCGTTCCTCTGCTCTAGGATCTTTTCATACCTTGGCTCCTTCTCCCGGTAACATTCTAGAAGCGAGGGGAGCCAATTGCGGTGGTCCAGGTTTTAAAGGAGAGGGATGTATATGACCACTGTACTAGCGGATTATCTCTCTGTGACGTATTCACACAGGGGCTGACTTTCTACTTATTTCATTTTGATGTAATTTCAATGTGTTTTTTAATTATTAATTTGTTTGAGTATTTGTTTACTTTGTATGTACTCATTTCAAACGAGGACAGGGCTTTTAAAGTGAATTGTTTTTTATATAGCTTGTGTTTGTCTGTATGTGGCTATCAGAGCTGTAACTACATGCCTGCGCAAAAAAAACCAGAGCAGAGAGAGAGAGAGAGAGAGAGAGAGAGAGAATATAGAGGATAGAGGGTGGGAGGGAGGGAGGGAGGGACGGAGGGATGGAGGGGAACAGATAGCGACACAGCTGTAAATGGAAAAATGCTGGATCCGGGGCTAGATGCCTACAAACAGCGGAAGACAGACAGCAGGTGTAATGTCCCGGGGGTGCCGCATAGCTCTGCGTCTCTCTGTACATCTCCCAGCTGAGATCACATCCTCCTCCTTTGTTTTGCTACGAGGAAGGAGGTCTGCAGGAATGGCATGGCAGGCAGGTGCTGCTCTCTTTCTGGTGCAACAAAGGTATCTCTCCCTCTCTCTCTTTCTGTGTCGCTGCTGCTGTTTAGGATGGGCTGCTGCATGTGTTAATCTGACTTGCTGAACAGTAGGAATGTTTTTTTGACAGTGACTTGAATGTGTTGCTTTCCTGTTCTGTGTTGCTGTAAATGCTTGTGCACACACATGCACGCGCGCACACGCAGACGCACGCACGCACGCACACACACACACACACACACAAACAGTATATACTGCAGACTAGGCACATTTAGATGCTCTATCTCTGCATGTGTGTGTGTGTGTGTGTGTGTGTAGCAAGTCCACGTCCCCATTTAGAAGGGCAAGCATGTTTGCGTGGGATTAGAATGTAATGGGATTCGACCGGCGAAGGAGAGCACGAGCCTGGAGGACGAGAACAGGTGAGGAGAGAGGGATGAGAAAGTCAAACCGCAGGACGAGTGTGGAGGGACTAAAAAAAAGGAAGAACAGGATTGGATGTAGCAGGATGAGACAGGACCGTGTGGTAAGCGCACATCCACCGAGGGGTGCAATGCAGTCCGTAGCCCTGACACAGGACAGGGAAGGAGAGATGGAGGGAGATGGGGAGGGGGGGGGGGGGGGAGAGTGTGGTGCAGAGAGCGGAAGCGAGTGAAAGTGACGCCGAGAGAACAGGGAGACAGGCGGAGGAGAGCAGCAGGAGAAGGTGGAGAGGAGAGGGTCGGAGCCTGGGTTTGAGCTCTTTGTGTTCACAGTGGACCTTGATTTAATTTCAATACAATTAAGGCACGCGGTGAATGCCAAGAGAGGAGCCACAGTCATCACTCACCTGAGAGAGACCACAGAGACCTGAGAGGGACCAGGGACAAGAGAGAGACCAGACAGACATGAGAGAGAGGGAGAGAGAAAGACATGTTCCACAGAGCATGGCAGTAGAACACAGGCCATGTGAGAGAGATAGTAGGCTGATAGAGAGGACTGGCTGAGGGGTTAGAGAGGCAGAGGGTTGACACCAGGGTAGCTGAACATGAGAGAAAGAGAGACAGAGAAAGACAGAGAGAGAGAGAGAGAGAGAGAGAGAAAAAAAGAGATAAAGAAAGAGAGAGAGAGAGAGACTGGAGTCTGCATCATGGTCAGAATAACAATGATATGGCCTTTTGCTTTACTGTTGGGAAACTATCTCAGTAGTTGAACTAGCCCACCGTTGGCCTATCTCTATAAAGGCTTTAATGGAGGCCTGGTGGGTGAAATGCATGTTTTACTGTTAGGAAAGCCGTCCATCTCCATCCACTCGTTCCATTGTAGGCGAGGTAATGTCATGTCCCATTCTATTAGGCTATAGGCCTACAGTCCTGTCCCATTGCAAGTTCCACTCTTCAAACATGACCTTGTTTACATCTTATTTATCATGTTGACATGTTTATTATTCCTCTCTCTGATTTTGTTGGTTTCTAGAATTTTCAATAAAGCACCCATGTCAAGAACAACATTTTTATTTGTTGTATTTGATATAATTTTATATGATTTAATGTAAGGACAACCCTGGAAGTGAACAAAACCTTTTCAATCCAAGCTCAGGAAACATTTCTGTGGCAGAGGCACAGTTGATCACTGGACCATCATCTAAGAATATTGAGGGAAGATTTAAATACAATTTTATAACTTTAGATTTTAGGTAATATTGTTTGTAGGCCCATTTATTCTTATCGATGTCTATTCCTGCTCTTTATCGTTGGGGCCTTGAAAATTCGTCCAACGGATTAAAGCTTACTGAATGGACTCAAAATGTTCTCTTCATCAAATTCATAGCGCAGAGGCCTACATTAAATATGAACGGACACATCACAAAAATAGGCTAGAGGGCAAATCATATCCAAATAAAATAAAACCATCTCCAAATAAAATAGATATTATGGATTTATACCACAGCCTAGGCTATATATGACAGACCGAGTACGTTTTCCTAAAATTGACATAATATGACCTAGACTCCCCTCTAAGGCCAAAAGGCCACACTCACCGAAATCAATGCGCACGCGGCACGGGCCATATGCTGATAGAGGTCAGCAACGTTTACAGGTCCGTATGTTTGACCCGCACGTCATTACGCATTTTCCACACCACACAGAGAGGACGAATGAAAAGAAAGGGGCCACGCAACATGTCACCGCGTAGCTGCCTGACACGGCGCGGTATGGTAAGCAGTTGACGAAAGATATAGGCTAACCGAATTAAAGCGCATTAATCATTGTGACAGCTGCTCATTTAGAAGTATGGGACATTAAGGTAACGGTATAAATTAGAATTTGGCCCGATAACGGAATATATTTGGCCAATAGGTCCAGACACACAGGCGACAAATATTTGATAGGAAAACTCAATGATGCTGTGGATAACGGAACAGACTATAGGCCTAGGCCTAGTTTTTCATAGCCCTATAGTTTCCACAAGGCGATTGAATAGGCTAGAAAGCTGCCGTTTTGAGGCTCATCCAAGTTAAGCTAATTCAAATGGGTTTTGTAAATTGTAGCCTATATCAAATATAAATTCACAAATCAAGAGAACCATTTAAATGTTTTGACAATACCAAAATATAACAGCCTATCTTTTTGACATTTTTTCTAAACACCGCATTATGAATGTCGTCTAATCCGTCTGAATTGTCAGTCCAACAGTTTAAGGAAATTGCACCATTTACATTAGGCCTATGGTGTAGCCTTACCATTCTTTTTAGGCTAATTGTGACACAAAATACAAGATTGTCAGAGGCCTAACATTAGTCAGATTAAGTTGGTAGACTTTTTTGTCTTTGATTTTCATTCAATTTTCTTGACGTTTTTGAAAGCGAACTGTGAAATAAAGAGAGATATGCATAACTAATTTTTCCATATAAATGCAGTCCGACTCCGAGACATGGCGAAGCGTTACTAATGGAAACGAAGAAGAAGATGGATGCGTTATGATAATAAGGGGCACGTGTCTGCAAGCAAAGAGGCCCGCGCGCTCCAGCCTATATCTAATGACCTAAGTCGAGCGCGTTAGAGAGATCTCTTAATGCAAAATAGACAGGTGTTTCTAAGTGTTTTAGGCCTAGATTTGAGCTCTTCCAATGACCACTGGTGACAAAACAAATGTCCCACATGGACGGGTTATTATAGGCTAATAGTATGCTAATAATACAGTGCAGTCTCACTCGCATAGGCTATCTGGTCTGCTCTAACAGATTTTACGTTTAAATAATTTCATACACCATTTAGCAAACAAGCAGATACACCTGGCCTTTATGCTTTAGATCTTTATATTGTAGGTAGACGTCACTTATATTTATAGGACCTAATTTATCATCTCAAATAACCATACCTGAAACTGTGTGCTGGCCTTTTTTATGTGTGACACACGCACACGCACACACACACACACACACACACACACACACACACACACACACACACACACACAGTCATCATGTTTGACATTGAAGAAAGAAGCAGCTTTTACCACAGGGCAGGGGTTTTCTTATTCATGCTGCTTCCTGACCTCCCCCCTCCTCCCCCACTCTCCCTATGGTCCCATTTCCTTTCTTCTCCTTCATCCTCTCATTGGTTCCATCTCTCTCTTTCACGGTCTCTCATTTGCATCCCACGAGGGGCTAAGACTTCCCCAGAGACACACAGATAAGGGTCACCGGAGAGACCCTCAGGCTGCCTGTTTTACGCACCAACCGCATACCCGACACGTGCCCCCCCTCCCCGTGACTAGCCTCCCCCTGCTCCTCTCTTTAGTCTGCTGTGAGCCCCAATCCTCTCTTCATAGCCTACCCCTCTCCACCCAACCGCTCCCCCTCCCCACCCCCCTCAACTCTGCGCCCTTCATCCAGTAGCCTAGTAACTCCTCTCCTCCTGCCTCCCCATCGCTGGAGACCATTAGGATAGCCTAATATCATGAGCCCCTGGTGATTAAGTGGGGTTCAGCCAGTTCATTCCCATCGAATAGGAATGTAGCCTTTAGCCTGTCGCGCATAGCCTACACCGAGTTGCACGTTCCAAGTGGTTGAATCTACCAAACCAAGGATCTTTATCTAGCGTACACAGAAGAAGACCATCATTGATGGTGACCATTTCATAACAAGGTTAATGAGAATGGCGGGCAGGCTGCAATTTGGAACTGTCTGAAACTGTCCTTATTATAGGCTATTTCGACGAATACAGCAGGCCTAGAGCATTAAGGTCGACGTGTTCACTCAAACTCGCCGGCACGAAGCATCCGGCCTACCTGTCTTGATCTCTGAGACTCCATAATTTTGGATAAGTCAATTTCCACGGTGCAGCTGTAGCCTACACTCACATACATTATGTTTTGTCGCCCCCCTGTGGCCGTTTCGTTCTATCCATTTCCATCCGCCATTTTCTTCGCACTAGATTCCTCTCGGTGCATTCAATCCAATGGCCCAGTAGGCTACACTGAACTTCCTCCTCGTCGCACACACACACACACACGCTTGAACATGATTAACTGACTAGCATAGAAAACATTAAAACAAAAATGTCTTACTTGCAAAGTGTTGAGTCACAGCCAGCATCATACATGTGACCTTTTTCCAATTATAGCCTATTTAATATAAAAACCTAATCTAGGCGCATAGGCTACCAGCTACGTGTCATGACATGACCCTCTTTCACCACCAGGTGACGGTGTAAGAAATCGAGTACCATCAACGGTTGAACGTTTCCAATTCACCGTGTCAGTGTGCCTCTATGTACTTAACATTATAAAAACACATGGACTCATAATTGTAATTTATATCAAATAAATCCCCAATTTACCCCTGCTTCAGACACTGAGCAATACTGGTCATTGACTACAGCACTACAGTTTATATTTACAGTTGAGCTATAATGTAACCAATTAGTTAAACTTACTGCTCAGTATAAATACAGCCTCCCCAGGCCATCAAATCACTAGCTTTTCAGTGGCGCAACTGGCTAAAGCAGTGTTTGAGAGGTGGTCATGCGTTGGCAAATCAGAGGAGCCAAGATTGAACCCAGCATGAGCAAGTGAGTGAGGCAGCAGTACTAATGAGTGACCAGGGGGGCAGTGGTGACTAAACTAAAAGTGGGTATACTCTTAAGCGCTTAAGTGGTGTTCAAAGAATTGGGTATACTGTGGGTCCATGGATAAGGAAGTGGGTGTACTCCGTATACCCTCCACTACACAACTGCGAGTGACAGTGACGTTACACATAACCAAGGGATCACAAACATAGCAGCACTGCAACCACAATGAACACAAACCACGCCATCAAGGCACAGCTTGCGTCTACGAAATGTAGTATTAAACAAATTCAATCTGTAGGCCTAATGGCAACCCTGACAAATCTTCACATCCTTAATCAAGGAGAAACCATCCCAAGATCAGCTTAGTGGATCATCTTTATTCTGCCACAGAGAAAAGCCAGTAGTTTTGAAAGAGGACCTTTTTTTCACCAACATTGACAGGGTGAAGGTGTTGCTGGTTGAGAAGCCTGTGGATGGGGGAGGAAGGGAGGGTGGATGGGTGAGTGTGTAAGGGCGGGATGAGTGGGTAGGGTGGATGGGTGAGTGTGTAAGGGCGGTATGAGTGGGTAGGGTGGATGGGTGAGTGTGTAAGGGCGGGATGAGTGGATGGGTGAGTGTGTAAGGGCGGGATGAGTGGGTAGGGTGGATAGGTCAGTGTGTAAGGGCGGGATGAGCGTGTAAGGGCAGGATGAGTGGGTAGGGTGGATGGGTGTGTAAGGGTGAGATGAGTGAGTGTAAGGGCAGGAAGGATGGGTGTGTAAGGGTGGGATGAGTGGGTAGGGTGGATGGGTGAGTGTAAGGGCGGGATGAGTGTGTAGGGTGGAAGGGTGAGTGTGTAAGGGCGGGATGAGTGTGTAGGGTGGATGGGTGTGTGTGTAAGGGTGGGATGAGTGGGTAGGGTGGATGGGTGAGTGTAAGGGCGGGATAAGTGTGTAGGGTGGATGGGTGAGTGTGTAAGGGTGGGATGAGTGGGTAGGGTGGATGGGGCCATAGTAGGTAGTGCGTGAGGGGAAATCAGCGGTGGGGGTTACTAGATAATAAAACATTCATTCATATACCCTTCAAAGAGGAACAGAGAGAGAGAAACAACCATGGCAAGTGCTTCTTCCAGTCAGTCAAACAAGGGGAAAACACCAGTTCTGCTGAGTATACCACATTTATTACTATGAACTGATTAATAGACAGAGTGGGGCAAGGCCACTCGCATATCGCCGTCTTCTTCAGAAAATGGAGGAAGGAGAAAAAAAAAGAAGAGGATAAGAGGAAAGCAGCCCATAGCAACAATGAACTTTTCCAGGGGGGGAGAGAGAGAGAGAGAGGGAGGGAGGGAGCGAGCAGGTAAATACTTCCAGCAAGACTGCAAACAGGGCACAATTTGCACACTAAAATTATACAATGAATGACCAAGGCTAAACTTAACAATTACTTTTTGCTTTCAACTCCCACCCCCATCCCCACGCCCAACACAAAACCTAAACATTGGGCCATCCCGAACATTGGTTTCAGCTCTCTCTTTTCATTAATACAATGTGGAGGCTTAAACAAGAAACTCTTGAGGGGGGCGGTGACAAAAATCCTCATGACGAATATCCACTGAGGAGGATCCTCTGCTGCGTCCTGATTGGATGACTTGACCTCCCACAAAGAGGGAGGGGCTCACAAAGAAATGAGACAGACCGCCCCCATCTTGACGTAGGGGGGACTAGTAGTAGCCAACACAAAACAAAACAAAATCCACTAGGTTCTTTTGGAGAATTACCGACTTGCTCTTGGACCGTAAAAACAGAGGATGATCTTAAAAAAAAATGGAGAAAAAGAAAAAGCATACGAGGAGTAAAGCATATGTAGTGGAATACGGCTGGGCCACCTAAGGATGCTATGCATTTAGTTGTAGTCCTATGAATAATCGCTTCTTTTTCTTTTACTACAAGTTCGAAGTAAGTCTTTAAAGTCAAAAGAAATCAAGAAAGTCTTCATTTAGTTTTTCTTTTTTTTTGTCCTTAATCCCCCCCACCCCCTCCCTGTTAGCATTTCTGAGATCTGGATGTGACGGGGACAAGCGGGGAGGTGGGGGGCATTGCAGTCTTTTGCCCAGAGCACCGACTGTTACTTGACACGTCCTTGGCGCTCCTAGAGAGAGAGAGAGAGAGAGAGAATAGTTCAATTTGGGGAACTAGACATTACAATGTTGCACACAAGTCAATTCACACCATAGGCTCGTCAATCATAATCTTAAGGATAAATACTTAGGCCTACATTCCGTGGGACCAACCATGGTCCAACCAAATAGGTTTAATAGTCAAAAAGTGTGTCTAGAAGTAGTCTGAATTTCAATGGAGGGAGGAAGGAAGGATCTGAGGGAAAGACTGAGTTACCCACGTCAGTTAGGAGCTAATCAGAGGGACAGAAAACAGGAGGGAGAGAAGAAAGGAGGGAAAGAGGGATGGGGGTCAGGATAAGTAGCCTGCAGTCTAATTGGCTGACTGGAGAGCGAGAGAGAGAGGAACAGGGAAAGAAAGGAAGGAAGAAGCGAGTTACCTGAAGTCTGTAATGACTCCTGTTGCTGGGGTTACTGGGGTAAGGATCGCTGCCCTGGACCTCCACCTGTACACAAACAAAGCACAGACAAAGAAGGTGAGTCTCAAACGGTGTGTGGGTGGGGGGTGGGGTACATGGTAGTGTGCACTTTTGGGGGAAGAGGGCAAAGACCACCCGACAACCCCCCCCCCCGACAACCGCCCCCCCCCCTTGTACAGGTACCGCACAACTCTGCTTTATAGAGGGGTCGATCTTAGATGCGACATGTCTCATGTGGCTCATGAGAACACTGGGAGACGCGTCAACAGAGCCTGCGCAGCAACAGTTACAGATTCTGACATCTGACGCTTCCGTCTTTAAAACTTCTGACACTTTCCTTCGTCTTAAGTCCTTGTCAGTTATTAGAATGGTCAGGTCAATCAACGAGTCACCGTGTTAGCTATCCATGAAAGACATCACTGGATTACAACATGAAACTGACACTGATGAGCTGGGGAGATTGGCCTGATTGAGAAGTCAAGCATAGCTGTCCAAGTCGAACCATTATTCAACACAAACATGGAGGCGTTTCCGAATATGATAGGGTGTAACTTTAGCCCTCTCCCTTCTTCATAAACCCTCAGGGTAACGAACAGGTTCGCTGGCATGTTTAATAATGCAAACAACTATTCACAGTTAAGTTTCCCAACAATAAGCCGCTTCTGATGAGCAAGACAACACATTTCAACTCAGGTGAACATAGAACCTAGAGCACAATGGAAAAACCACAGCCAGGCAGGTTTGTAGCACATAACTCGGCAGACAGACAGTTTGTTGTGAAAAAGGGTAGCTTCTTGTGTAATCGACAACCAATTTACAAATAATAACCTACAGTAAAGTGAATGGCATTCTCAAATAAAATAAAAAGCCATTAAGAAAAAGGCTACACTTCAGAACCACAGACTCTGTAGAAAGCTTGTTTGCATACATGCCCTGAAAGCACAGCTCCAGAAGGTAAAAGAAACAACACTTTGAATGGATGCAATAAAGCAGCAGTGTGCATCACCACCGGTGCTAGGTTTAGTGAGTGATTGTTCCCCGCAAGACCATGAATGGATGAGCCTTCATCTGAAAACATCATTAAAAGGCAAGACCAAAAAAAAAAACATTCCATCAGTACAGACCGTTTCTTAGAGGACGGAAGGTATCAGGTGAGTGCTCTTACTGAGCAAAGCAGTAACATATCTTGTTCCTTTGAATACTCAAATGTTTAAACTGCTGTAAAAAAAAAGTAATAAAAAAAAAAGATTAAAAAAAAGCCAGCACTAATGTTTTCTCGTCACAAATACGGCTGGCATTTTACTAAACGACCTCCCCCTGCGTATCTCTTGAGCTGTTCACTTGGTGATATGGTTATATTAAGGACATTGTTGTATTTCAGTTCATGATCAGGTTGATATTTTCCAGTGATTCTGAGAATGTTTTGCTGTACCGGCCATGATCATACAGTCATGACTACATCACACCGCCACAGCAATGGAAAAGGGAAAGAAAAGGGGGGAAAATTAAATCACCCACACCCACACCTCTCTAAACGCATTTCCGAAATAATCCTGTCATTCGCATATTTCTCCAAGTAGGCAGACGTAATAGCCTACCATGTCCTAGAGAGGCACTAACAGGTTTTTCAGTCAGTGCCTCCATTCTTTGAAAGAGACAGATTTATGTGCTCAAATTTTCTTGTCAAGTTTGCTGAACCATTTTCCCCCAAAAGTGAAAAGCTAATGCCGATTAGCCTCGCGTCACCAGTCTCTCCTCGGGGAGAAGAGCCTGGTGTCTATTTACTTCACAGCCTTAATCTCGCCCCTTCTTCCGGCTCGAGCCTGTAGAGCCCGCCTCCAACATCCGCTTGCTTTATTTTTCCTTAACCGGTAGTTCTCCCCA
Organism: Borostomias antarcticus; assembly: GCF_949987555.1. Lineage (NCBI taxonomy): Eukaryota > Metazoa > Chordata > Actinopteri > Stomiiformes > Stomiidae > Borostomias > Borostomias antarcticus. The sequence goes on from NC_140238.1 coordinate 18,252,488, forward strand.
CATCTTCTTTTACAATTTTCGTCGGTGTTATGCATGGTGATGCCATCGCGAATGTTATCTACTCGAAACTTCACCATGTGCAGCCTACAGTAAAAACATTACAACAACTGTTCTTCTTCCGGTCCAGACCGGAAGATTATGCGATGCGTCATCGCGCTTCCGCTCTAGACCGGAGAAACAACTGCTAACAAGACAGGCCCCAGACTAATGCCGATGGACAGGGCAGTCAGGTACACTAGAGCAAGAGTCTGCCTACTATGAAATAACATATAACATAGCTAGCTAGGCTTACCTGATTTTCATAATTTCCCCTCTGGGATCAATAACGTTTGTTAGTTATATACATTAAAGCTAAATCAACCATCATTTACATACAGTAGCTGTGATATGAAATATATATAGAAAGATATATAATGGGCCAGGGACAGAGTGGAGGGGCACATTGGAGAGGTATGAGAAGGTGAAGAGGAGAGGACAGATGAGGAAGAGACTACTTACTCCCCTATCTCCCCCCCCAGGGCCTTGGCCACCACAGCTACAAAATAATCCACAGGAAACAATGTTCTCTACTCTTATATTAGACCAAGCAAGTCATTATTTATATACACACACCCCCACATCTTTTTTGAATTGGGTAACGTGTGCACCTGCATATGGGCAAAAGTTCAAACACTTCAACAGTTAAGAGTTCAAACGACCATTCACATACATATCAAATTTGGAACATGACCTCAAGAAACAATTTTCTCTGCATCCGATTTACTTGAAATGTGTAGGCCTCCTTGTTTACTTCCTTGCATAAGATTGAGTAGCACATGACGGGAGTACGTCTTGCTCCAGCCATATGCTTTCTAATCCACAAGGGAGTGAACAAAAGCACTGACTTGAGGGAACCAGGCTGGTGAACTAGGAAACAGTACTTGTTATGCCCACTAACATGATCTCATTTAAATTGCATCCTGTTCTGAGAGATCATCTCAGACCTTTTACACACACGAGCGAGCACACACAAACACACAAGTCTTCAAAGGCCTGTCCCCTCACAGGAACACATTTTATCATTGTCATTGTCCCTGGCGGGAGGGGGGGTGGGGGTGGGGTGATCAGTCAGGAAACAAAAACAACCAACCAACCTTTTTCACACTCTCCTCCTCCTCCTGACGCTTCTCGTAGTGGGAGAAGTCGTCGAAGATAGAGGTGGTGTGCTTGTACCCGGCGATGATCTTCAGCACCTGCCTGGCTTTGTCCAGCGGCACCTCCTGAGTGTCCCGGGAGTTGGTGACCGGCTTGTTCTCGTTGTTCTCCAGCCGGATGTGCCGCAGCTGGCTGTTGGGAACGTCCTTAACGAAGATCCAGCGCACGTCAAAGCGGCCCTTCCACTTGTCCTGCGACCACACGCCCGCGCATGTGTTGTAGTCCACCGGCGAGCGCATCTCAGCCACGCCGCAGAAATGGCCACTGCCGTTGACGCTGAACAGCAGGTAGAGTGGGCCCTTGGCGCCCAGGGAGCGGTAGGCGGCGTCCAGACGCTTGTTGCCGTGCTCCGTGCTGCACCAGATGTTGTACTTGATGGAGCGGTGGATGTCATCCTCGGAGTAGCTCTTGATGATGAACACACGGCCCTGCTTGGGGTTCCAGTCGAAGTCCTTGGGGTTGTAGTTGTTGACCAGGCGCAGCTTCTCCAGGACCGGATGGGGCTCCGAGGACGCCGCCACCCCGCCACCCACCCCGCCGGAGTTGGGGGGCGACTGCCCCATCCCGCACCCGGCGGCGTCCCCGAACCCGTTGGCCCGGTTCCGGGGGGGCACCCAGCGGCCGGGCTGGGAGGTCTGGGAGGAGGGCGGCACCGGGGGAGGGCCCTGGGAGAGGGGCTGCATGGAAACCCCCATCCCCGGCTGGCCGTTGGGGGGGAGCTGGTGCTGTCCCATTTGGGCGGAGGGGGGAACCAACTGTCCGTTGCTGAGGGGCAGTTGCGGGGTCCCTCCTGGGGTGGAGCCGGGCTGGGGGGAGGCCTGGTGGGGCAGCTGGCCGTTGGCGGGGAGGGGAACCTGCTGGGGGGTGGAGGCTTTGGGCATGGTCCCCTTGTTGTCCCATGTGCCGATGTCCATGTTGTGTTTGATGGGCGGCGGGGGGAGGTTGGTTCCCGCCATGCCCCCCTTGGTTTTCAGCTTGGGCTGCGGCTTGGCCGGCTTGCTAGCTATGTCCGCCCACGAGGCAGGCTTGGCGAGAGCGATGGACGCGGGAGGCATGCTTGGGGCTCCGGTGACCTGGCTGAGGGCCCCCCCTCCAGAGAGGCCGGACCCCACCACTTTGGGAGCAATGTCCCCACCGCTGCTGCCGCCTATCTTAAGCCCAGCCATGCTCTGGTCCAAGCTGTTCATGCCCGGGGCCTTGTTCAGGGGCTCGTTGGCCGCGAAGGGAGACTGTCCGTCGATCACGGCGCCCCCTAGCGAGCTGGGAGCGTAGGCGTAATTGGAGCTGTAGCCAGAGCTCTGCGTGGACTGTCCCTGAGAGCTGCTGCTCCCCCAGGCGGAGAAGTCGATGCCGCTGGGGAAGAAGTTGAATCCGTGCTGTCCCAGGAAAGGGTTGCTGCCCAGCGGGCCCGGCTGGCCGAACATCGCATCCGGGAGAAAGTGGTGCTCCCCGTTGCTCAGCTGTCCATAGGAGGCCAGGTAGGGCATGGGGGGGTCCCCGCCGGTGGACCATGCCGCCTCGTTGAGGGAGTAGGAGAAGCCTATGGAGGGGCTGTAGTAGCTGGGCATGTAGGAGTCCGACATGGCCGTATAGGCATTGCTCTGGAGGGAAGAGGTGGGGCGGCACTGGTTAAGACACACGTTTGGAAACCAGGAACGGCCAAGATAAACTACAGTCTAGCTATGCTTCTCCACCCCATCAATTTAGATTATTGTATACGACTGAATTGAGCCAGCTGAATTTTAAGGCCAGAGGACCTGAATTTGGTTAGGCTAGACGTACAGATATACATAGCAATTCATACAGTACACAGGTTGTGTGCTATGAATCAGTTCAAGGTGATCTTCACGTTTCATAAGACTGCATCAATAGGAGGTCCCCACTATAACGTAAATCATTGAATGGGAGTTAGGATTGGGCATCACTGAGGGTCCTCACCTGTCGGGCCTGAGTGTTCAGGTAAGGCTCAAACTCATCATCATTCAAGGTATCCTTTTGGGTCACAGCTCCGTTTTGCACTGGAAGAGAGGAGAGGAGACGATCGTGTGAGATACATCCAAGCTATACAGACACAGCAAAGATATACTGACATGTGGCACAGAGAGCTCCTCATTCAGCACATTATACGATGCGTGCATCTGAATCAGGCATGCCGTCAGCGCATTGCAACAGGAAACAACCTTATGGTAAGACATCTCATCACCATTGCACAGTTTAATTTCTCATTGCACAATTTAATTTCTAAGCCGGAACTTGCAATTTAGGCTGCTTCAATGGACTCATCTTTGCTGCTGTGCAGAGAACACAGAGCTACTGCAAAACAAAGAAATCTAGAGCACCAGTGTTACGTATATGATACTACAAAACAATAGGTTTCCTACAATATACTTGATCAACTATAAATAACTTATGTCACCAGCCCCATCTACGCAGCTCGGGAAGAAACGTTACAGGCATCGGAGCAGCCAAGTTGTCACACGCGGGAACATTTTGGATTGTTGACATTTCACTGATTAGCGTGTTTCTCTGTCACCGCGGTACACTTGGAACTGCAATGGGTAGCTATTTGACTTGCAAGCAACAAAGAGATTGTTGTAGCGAACAATTCATAGCTAGCCAGCTCGCTCAACTGGGAGCGATATGTCGGAAGACGTGTCATTAGCTAGCTAGCTGGCTATCAGCTAGTGCTAACACTAGCTAGCTAACCATGCGATGAGACGAGCGCGAAGAATCCTCTAACATTACACCACAGTCCTAGCGTTTACGCTTGTTTTTAGCCTACTCTGCACGAAAGATTAAAATTAATCAGACTACGTTAAAGAACTGTTACTTCGATTTCTTAACTATATAGGTACCCATGTGGTGAGCCGACTCAACAAATAACATTACACACAATTAGTTGGCTGGGGTTAGCTAGCTATCCGTGGCTAGCCACTGCGCCGCGAAACAATTTGGTAGGAAGCAAGGATGGCTGGCTAATGGCTTTCCTGCTGACGCTGACGGGTACCTAGCGAGCTATGAAGCTAGCTGGCACGGGCTAGCTAATCTAATGGCAGAATCCACGTAAAGTTGCGAGCGGAGCGGAGTAAGATTACGACAAATCATTTTTGTATCATTCAGGCAATTTGCGTCCACCCAACTACACAAACGAGCTCCGTAGCAAGAGTGCTTCAGTTTAAACCTGGCCTGCTGGGGAAGCTAACCATGCTAACTAGGCTAGCATGCTAGCACGTCGCGGCGCACGAGCAGCCAAACGACACAGCAAGTAAAAGATTATCGTTCAGTCAACCAAGGTAGCCCAACTTGTCATGTTACCATTTCTTACCTTTATTTCCTTGGCCTTTCGGTCTCTGGATTGGGTCCAGGTGATTCATGAAGGTTTGATTTATGAGAAGAAAGGAAGGGAAAAATATATGAAGAAATGTATAGTCACCAGTCAGTCCTTTAGCAGGTGGTCAGGCCTACTGCACTACAGAGAGAGACACTGTCTTGGTGCTAACTCGCTATCCCTTGCGTCTCGGTGGAAATTTGGCCTCGGAAATGTTCAGAAAGTGCCTCGCTTTACCTGTTCAAGAAGGCTGCTGGCTGACATGTCTTTCTCCCTGGAGCCTGTGTATTTTAAATGGTTTCTAATTTAAGCGACAGGGTGTGAGAAATGTCTATTTAATAGTTAGCCAAGTGCCCCCGTCTCTCTGTAGAGCTTAGATTCTACACAATGGCGGGCTGCAGTTCCTACGCTCTCTCAGCGCTGCGAGTCTATTCAACATGGCTGAGCGGCCAGCCTCTGCCGATGGTATTTATGTACGACGAACATGCGCCCCCTTATGGCACGGAGGTGCTCTTAAAATTAAGCACTGTAGCTATTTTTGATCTACTGTATGTTATAAACCAGGCCAGGTCAAGCCTGGCTTATGTGCGTGGCTGGCTTGATTCTGTTCAGGACTGGTAGGACGGAAGCTAGTCATGCCACTGAAATAGCTGTGAATTGAAATGACATGAAATAATGTCTGATAAATTAAAGCAATACCACATAGCGATATTTGGACCTTAACAAACATGTCTGGTGCTAATTCTCCAATTAGATTTACTAAAAGTATGCTGAATCGTCCAAACAGTCTACTCAGAAAGATAATACATTGACATGTATTACCTTTTAAAATTTGCGCCCCGGGACGCAGCATTCAGTCGAAGTGCGCATGCGCAACGTTGTGCTTAAACAACACAGTAGTAGCTAACTATTCCGGCATCTATGGATATCATGCGTTTTTAGCTCAATGATATCATGGCGGAGGTGAGAAAACATCACGAAGGAAGCCAGAAAAAGAAAAAGACAATCTGATAACGTTACGACAGTACGACAGTGCACTTACTCGCAGAGCCTGTGGAGGCGCAAATCCGAGAAAACGCTATGTATTGCTTTAAGATAGATCTTGTCGCCTGGACACATCAGTTCCAATGCTTCCGATGCTAATCCAGCACAATAAGAGCGGGATAGCCAGTTAGCTCATGAGCTCACAACAACTAGCAGCAGCTTCCATAACATTAATGGTAGCGGTCAGTGGCTAAAGCAGTTACACTGATGATTCCTGTAACGTTAGCTATTTTGCTGCAATTGGTCAACTTCTGTTTCTGGACAAAGGTAAGGGATGAACCCACATAACACAAGGCTAGTGGACCTACAGTGGGTCCCTGATGGACGAGCTGGCGGACCTCCGGCTGAATCTGCTGGCGGGTGCCTGGCAATTTGCACATCGAATGGCAAGCGGAACTCTGGCGAATTATTTATTTTTATTTATTTAACCTTTATTTACCCAGGCAAGCAATTAAGAACAAATTCTTATATACAAAAGCAGTCTGAGGAAGGGGAAAATGGGAGGCTGAAAATAAACATGTTATGTGCACATAATTTACATCAACAATAATAAAATCAATTGATATACAAAAATAATGATAGAAATATAATAATACGAGAGGTTAAGTATAAATAGCATTATTAGTGTCAGGGACAGCGGTCTGCTAGTAATCCTAAATGCTACCGCTATTGCTCCACCACCATTCCACCGGTAGTTTATTGTCTATATCCTAGGCCCATTGGCCCTAGGCTTATGGATTTCTATTGCTAAATTAACTTACTCTGAACATATGTTTCGTAACCCTTCCTTTCATAGTCCCCCAATTACTAAACATTTACCTGGTAAAAACATGCAAAGTGTAAAAATATATAATGGGTAATTACTGAGACACTGTAGGTATAATTTCAAAACAGGAGTATTTCAAATGTTCAATTACTGCACATAAATTCAATAACTGACATAGCACCACCAGGTAACCACATTTTTACATAACTTCTCCAGTGACAAACACAAATGACAAATCACAATGCTCATATTTATTAAAATGCTTTGAATTATATGAATTATAACTGTATCCACTCAGGAATCTGGGAGGGGGACCAAGAACAGGAGGAGCAGAAAACAAAACACAGAGTTGCATACACAGAGAAACATAACATTAAGCACAAGTCTAGTATATCAATGGGACTTGTAATTGGTCACTTAATTGGTCACCCAATTTCTGCAATCAGTTTGACATCTGCAAAACAGACTGTACATTTCCTTTAAAAAAACAGAAAATGAATTTGTTCCCATGGGATCTCCATCCGTCTGAAAAAAGGGGGATGAGAGGAGAGGAAAAAAGGTTGTGGCTAAACTTAGGATTCAAACAGGTTTGTCCTCAACCAGGGATCGAACCCCTGACCCCCTGATCTCCCATATGGGAATCAGACACTTAATCCACTACACCAGGGATAATCAAGTAATGTTCAAAGAGGTCCATTTTGACAAAATGGCCTCAAGCCAGGGTCCGGTGGTGATGTGTGCGTTTTTTATGCCCTCAACACAGATTTGTTTCCTTGCATATTCCCATCAAATTATTGTATAGCAGCAAGTATGTTACTGTGAAATACGCTTGGAAGTTAAAATATTGTTCACTTCAGTTGTATTGTCCCCAACTTACTTTAAAATCAAATGAAGTAGGCTACATTTCAACAGTATTTCAACCTGTTCATTGACACTTCACATTTAGGAGGGATTTCACATTTAGGAGGGATTATAAATAAAAAAGTAGGCTACTATAAACTTGAGTAAAATAAGGTCTACATTTAAAAACGGTAGCTTTTGAAATATATGAGATAAGCAGGTTTAGAGTTACCCGCGGTGAGAATGAATATATAGCCTACAACTCGGTCCATTCTTGATGTAACGCCCTATTTTCAACATCTATTTTTCTTATTTTAGAGCACGGCATGTAGAGGCTGACGTTACTTCTGTCTTATAGTATCTCTCTTCCTTCTTTGTTTGCCATTACGTTTCTCTGGTCATGCAGTGTCCAACTCAAACTAATGTTAGCAAGGAATCGCTCTGATACAGTAACGTTAACGATAGCTAGGCTGTCACGTGTAGACTGGTCTGATACAACAAACGCAGCGCAGGCTCAAACTAGTTGCCTACGCTCCGTCAAAAGGGAGAAATTCTCATTGATTTATCGGGTTATAGAACCAGAAGCCATCCAATCCGGACCGTGGTCCACCTGTTGGTGATGGCTGCACTACACTATCAAGGAACTTGAAATTGCAGGATGTCATAGTGTATTTATTTTGGTGTGATGGGACTACTGCCTCTTGTGGTGCCAACATAGAAATGCAGGTCAACATTGAACGGAGTAAGGAAGGGAGGGAGGGAGTGACAACCCAACAAACCCTATATATGGTGTGCTGTCTTACAGCCACTTACGAAAAACCCAACTCATAATCTAGCCTATAGCCTACACCATTAATGAAACAAATGTTACGCACACCCCTAATAGGAGAGGCCAAATGTGGTGGAACCCAGAGAACAGAGACAGAGGCCAGGAGATGATATAACCAGGATTTAATAGTTAAGGTATCTAATCTAAAGAGCAACGTCCGTGATCCAAGGGGGTAATCGAGGGTAGTCCAGAGGTCAAGCCAGGGAGATCAGTCCAAGAAGGGAAAAAACAAGGGGGCAAAAAATACGAGGTCCGGGTGGGAACGGGTTCAGGAGACACAGGAGGGAGCAGGTCCAGGAGACACAGGAGAGGGAACGGGTCCAGGAGACACAGGAGAGGGAACGGGTCCAGGAGGCACAGGAGAGGGAACGGGTCCAGGAGACACAGGAGAGGGAACGGGTCCAGGAGGCACAGGGGGTCGGAGGGAGCTGGAGGGTGACACAAAATGACGGGGAAAAACTCAGCCAGGAAGAACACAAAAACACGGTAACTCGAGGAGAATGCAAGGAGATGTATACGAGGAGAAAATACGGGAGCCAGAACTAACCGTACAGCTTATTACGTTCAAGCGTCGGGTCTCTGTCGGCAGCAGCGTTATATAGGTGGCTGTCCTGATGGTGATTGGAAGCAGCTGGGCTGATGATAATCGCCAACACCTGAGCAGCTAGCAGAGCAGAGACCCGGCCCGCTCAATCCGGCAGGGATGAGGCGCCGGAACGAGGCTGACGGGGGCGTGCCCGACGGGGAGGCATAACAGTACCCCTCCCCTCAGGGGAGGCACCGGACGACGGACCCGGGGCCCCAGGGTTGGCCCGGTAGAAATCGTCCAACAAGGACGGGTCGGCGAGGTAGGACGCCGGCACCCAACTCCGGTCCTCGGGCCCGTAGCCCACCCAGTCCACGAGGTACTGAAATCCGCGACCCCGGCGGCGGACCTCAAGCAGCCTGCGAACTGGCCACACAGGGTCCCCATCAGCCAGGATACGAGGCGGCGGCGGAGCCGGGCTGGGGGGAGACAAAGAGCTGGCGGCCACAGGTTTCAGCTGGGAGACATGGAACACGGGGTGGATCTTGAGAGAGGGAGGAAGAACCAAACGTACCGCCGTGGGGTTGATGATGCGGTCCACCGGATAGGGACCGACGTAACGGGGGTTTAGTTTCCGGGTGGAGGTTCGGGAGGTCTGGAGGGGCAGGTCCCGGGCCAACAGCCAAACCCTCTGACCAGGCTGGTAGTCAGGGGCCGGCACCCTCCGCCGGTTAGCGCTCCGCCGGGCGCGCTCGGTGGCACGGAGCAGCGCAGCCCTGGCGGTCCTCCAGACGTTACGGCACCGGCGGAGATGGGCCCTGGTGGTTGGGACCGCCACCTCCAGCTCCTGTTGGGGAAACAGAGGGGGTTGGTATCCAAGTGAACACTGAAACGGGGACATACCGGTGGCGGCGCTCTCCATGGAGTTCAGGGAGTACTCCACCCACGGCAGGTACTTCGCCCAGGAGGATGGGTTGTTGGCGGTGACACAGCGGAGGGCGGCTTCCAGAGCCTGGTTGGCACGCTCAGCCTGCCCGTTAGACTGCGGGTGGTATCCGGAGGTGAGGCTGGCGGTAGCCCCAATGCCCCTGCAGAAAGCCTGCCAGACTTTAGAGACAAACTGGGGGCCCCGATCCGAAACCACATCCGAGGGGATCCCGTGGAGGCGGACGACGTGGAGGGTCAGGAGGTCTGCAGTTTCGGCCGCTGTGGGCAGCTTAGGGAGGGGAACAAAGTGGACCGCCTTGGAGAAACGGTCCACGATGGTCAGAATTGTGTCGCACCCCTGGGAGACTGGGAGCCCAGTGACAAAGTCCAGAGCTATATGGGACCACGGTCGACTGGGTACCGGGAGAGGCTGCAGGAGACCTGCAGGAGGCCGATGGGAGGCCTTACTCCGGGCGCAAATGGTGCAGGCGGCAACAAACTCCTTGGTGTCGCCCCTGAGAGTAGGCCACCAGAACCTCCTACTGACAAATTCTGCAGTCCGCCGCTCGCCGGGGTGGCACGCGAAACGACTGGAGTGACCCCACTCCAACACCCTTGCCCGGACAGCTGTGGGAACAAACAGACGGTTACGTGGTCCGGTTCCCGGGTCCGGTTCAGCCCGCTGCGCCTGTTTCACGACTGCCTCGATGCCCCAGGTTACGACACCCACCACCTGGGAAGGGGACAGGATGGTATCCCCACCCTCCGAGACATCCGAATCCCCCCTGGGAAACTGGCGGGAGAGAGCATCAGCTCTGATGTTTTTGGAGCCTGGACGGTAGGTTAGCGTGAAGTCAAAACGGCTAAAAAAAAGAGCCCAGCGGGCTTGTCGGGAGTTGAGCCTTTTGGCTGACCCAAGGTAGGCTAGGTTCTTGTGGTCCGACCACACCAAAAACGGTAGTTTGGCTCCCTCAAGCCAGTGTCTCCACTCCCTCAGGGCCTCGTGAACCGCCAGAAGCTCCTTATTGCCCACGTCGTAGTTCTTAGCCGCAGGTTCGTAGCGCCGGGAGAAGTAGGCGCACGGGTGTATTCTCTGGTCCTCCCCAGACCGCTGAGAGAGGACACCCCCGATCCCAGTGTCCGAGGCGTCTACCTCCACAATGAACTGTCTCTCAGGGTCGGGGTGGATCAGCACTGGAGCGGTAGAGAACAGATGCTTGAGTTGGGCGAAGGCAGCCTCAGCAGCAGGGTTCCAGCAGAAAGGCCGCGAGGTGGAAGTAAGCGCGGTGAGTGGCGCTGCGACCTGGCTGAACCCCTTGATGAACCGCCTCACAAAGCCCGCGAACCCCAAGAAGCGCCTCAGTTGGGTCCGGTCCGTGGGTTGTGGCCATTCCACGACGGCTTTGACCTTGGCTGGGTCTGCGCGCATCTGTCCGTCCTCCACCACATTGCCCAGGTAGGTGACAGAGCTGGTGTGGAACACACACTTCTCTCCCTTCACGTACAGCCTGTTCTCTAGGAGTCTTTGCAGGACAAGACGGACGTGCTGGTGGTGCTCCTCCATGGACCGCGAAAAAATAAGGATATCATCTAAATATACCACAACAAAAATGTTTAACATATCTCGTAGGACATCATTAACCAGGGCCTGGAATATGGCAGGAGCATTGGATAGGCCAAAAGGCATTACAAGGTATTCGAAATGGCCAAGGTGAGTATTAAAAGCGGTCTTCCACTCGTCCCCCTCCCTGATACGGACGAGATGGTAGGCATTGCGGAGGTCCAGCTTAGTGAACACCTTGGCATGGGTGAGGGGTTCGAAGGTGGAGCTAATGAGTGGAAGGGGGTATCTGTTCTTAACAGAAATGTCATTGAGAGCCCGGAAATCAATGCAGGGCCTAAGCCCGCCGTCCTTTTTAGACACAAAGAAAAATCCTGCCGCGAGAGGAGAGGAGGAGGGCTTGATTATACCCGAGTTTAGGGACTCCGTGATATAATTCCTCATTGCCTCTTTCTCCGGGAGTGAGAGGTTGTATAACCGTCCTTTAGGCAGGGTGGCCCCAGGAAGGAGGTCTATAGGGCAGTCATACGGGCGATGGGGTGGCAGAGAGAGCGCCTCGTCTTTACTGAACACCTGGGCCAGGTCGTGGTAGGTGGAGGGAATTCCAGTGAGGTCTGGAGGGGTTAGTCTAGGCTTGGGGTCGCTAGAGGGAGACAGGGCGGAGCGAAGACAGGAGGCGTAGCATGTAGCCCTCCAGCCTAGGATCTGGCCTGAAGCCCAGGAGATGTGGGGTTCATGCTTCTCAAGCCAGGGTCTTCCCAGCACCAGGGGCGTTGTGGGGGCCTGAAGAACAAAAAAACGAATATCTTCAGTGTGATTCCCAGAGAGGGTGAGTGAGATCAGATCAGTGGTGTGAGATATGGTTCCTAGGGAATGACCATCTATGGCCCTGGGCATGATGGGTCGGTCTAGGGGAACTAAAGGGATGCCCGCCTGGCGGGCTAAGTTTTCATCCATAAGACAACCATCTGCCCCTGAGTCTATTAGAGCGCTGACAGAAAGGGTGTCCTTGCCCCAGGTGAGGGTAGCAGGGAAAAGGCGGCTAGGAGTGACCTGGGGCTGAGAAAAAGAGGCTTTGCTCACCAGTATGCCCCCTACTAGTGAGCTGAATCTTTTGGCCGGATGGGACACGCACGGATGAAGTGCCCCTCTTTACCGCAGTACAGGCATTGTTGGTTGTTAAGCCTCCGGTCTCGCTCCTCCCGCGAGAGCCGAGAGCGGCCGATTTCCATCGGTTCTCCAGACCCGGATGTAGCCGCGAGAGGAGGCAGCGTGGACAGAGATGGGGGCGGGGTTGTTCCTGCGTGACGAGGAGCGGGGCGCGTGACAGCTCGCTGAGCCCGGTCGGTTCGTCGTACCTGGAGGCGTGCATCCATCCTAAGGGCCAATGTGATGAGGTCGTTTAGGGTTCCGGGATCATCGCGCACCAAAAGGTCTTTGATGGAGTCGGTTAATCCCTTATAAAAAATATTGAGGAGAGCTCCGTCATTCCAGCCAGTCTCCGTGGCTAGAGTACGAAACTCGACCATATACTCCGCTACTGAGCGCGAACCCTGGGATATGGCTAGCAAGCGGCTGGCTACGTCCTGCCCGTCCTGGGGGTGGTCGAACACGAACCGGAACTCAGTTTTAAAAAGGGAGTAGTCCGTGGAGTAGGATGTACTGCCCCCGACCGCGGCTATGGCCCAATTGAGAGCCTTGTCGGCTAGTAGGGACATAATAAACGCTATCTTGGCCCCATCGGAGGAGTATTTGGACGGCTGGTGCGTAAACATTAATTCGCACTGGGTTAGGAAACCCCGACACTGGTTAAAATCACCATGAAACGGAGCAGGACTCACTAAACTGGGCTCCGAGCGAGCGACTGGAGGAATGGGCAAAACGGGGTTTGCAGGATCGACCGAGGGATTAGCCATTTGCCCTGGTATGAATGGTCTGCTGCCAGCGGCGATGACGTCCAGAGAACGCTGGATGGAGGCAAGAGCCCCGGACAAGGCGTCCACCTTTGCCTCGAGGCTGTTTACAGACCCGACGGTGGCTCGGGTGGTGTCCTCCAGAACGGCTATCTGGCTTTGGACCGTGGGGAAGGCTTTCTGGAGCTCGGCCTGCAGACTGGTGAGCTGCGCCGCATGGCTAGTTATCTCTCTGCGTAAATCGACTACCAGAGGGAGGACCCCTGCCCCTGTTCCCGGGGAACCACCTTGGCTCATGTACGCTTGAACGTACTGTTACGCACACCCCTAATAGGAGAGGCCAAATGTGGTGGAACCCAGAGAACAGAGACAGAGGCCAGGAGATGATATAACCAGGATTTAATAGTTAAGGTATCTAATCTAAAGAGCAACGTCCGTGATCCAAGGGGGTAATCGAGGGTAGTCCAGAGGTCAAGCCAGGGAGATCAGTCCAAGAAGGGAAAAAACAAGGGGGCAAAAAATACGAGGTCCGGGTGGGAACGGGTTCAGGAGACACAGGAGGGAGCAGGTCCAGGAGACACAGGAGAGGGAACGGGTCCAGGAGACACAGGAGAGGGAACGGGTCCAGGAGGCACAGGAGAGGGAACGGGTCCAGGAGACACAGGAGAGGGAACGGGTCCAGGAGGCACAGGGGGTCGGAGGGAGCTGGAGGGTGACACAAAATGACGGGGAAAAACTCAGCCAGGAAGAACACAAAAACACGGTAACTCGAGGAGAATGCAAGGAGATGTAGACGAGGAGAAAATACGGGAGCCAGAACTAACCGTACAGCTTATTACGTTCAAGCGTCGGGTCTCTGTCGGCAGCAGCGTTATATAGGTGGCTGTCCTGATGGTGATTGGAAGCAGCTGGGCTGATGATAATCGCCAACACCTGAGCAGCTAGCAGAGCAGAGACCCGGCCCGCTCAATCCGGCAGGGATGAGGCGCCGGAACGAGGCTGACGGGGGCGTGCCCGACGGGGAGGCATAACAACAAATACATTTTTATTCAACTCAATATTTATTGAGATAGGCTATCCAGAATCTGACGTGACCTATCACCCTCGAGATAAACGCTTTAATTAAATTCTGTTTGTTCTTTTATTTTTGTTTTAGCCTACTCTACAAACACGTTGGAAACTTTTATTTTGGCAGGTAAACCAGTTACTTTTTTATTTCAACCGTAAGACTAACATGACTTCACCAAAGCTCTTTGAGGCTGATTCGCCAAAACGAATTCGTTTTCAATAATCGATTATATGAGCATTATTATTAGACTGATGCTTGCGATGAGAGGAGCAGAGAGAGCGCAGAGGCCTTGGCTGACTGGCATCAAACCCATGTCGTTCCCTGTCACATCCAGGAGATGTCCTCCGTGTCGCAGTCATGGTGGTATCCTATTATTAGGGTCGCTGGCTATGCTGTAGACTACGGCTACTGAAAGACCGCAGTGGACAGCTACTGTATGTTGAGCGCGTGTGCGCCTCTGGTGCACGATTCATTTTGAGCTCAACCCCCTAGTCTCACCGCGCTCTAGATACTTTTATCATAATTTTTAAAGGCTCTTAACTAATCTCTCTCTCTCTCTCTCTCTCTCTCTCTCTCAGTTCAATTCAAAAGGCTTTAATGAATGGGAAACATGTTTACATTTCTAAAGCAAGCTAAGTGGATAACAAAAGGATAATAGATGTTCAGGTGCTGATTAGCTACAGTAAAAGATAATAGATGCACAGGTGCTGATTAGCTACAGTAGAAGATAATAGATGTTCAGGTGCTGATTAGCTACAGTTGAAGATAATGGATGTTCAGGTGCTGATTAGCTACAGTATCTACAATGTTCAACAATGTGCAAATAGTTGAAGTGGGCTACAAAGTAAAACATATTATATAAACATAATATATAAATATTAGTTGCATTTACAGTGGGGTTTGTGTTCCACTAATTGCCCTTATTATCACAACAGGTCACACATCTTGCTGCTGTGATTGCATATTGGCATTGCAGTACTTCACCTACCAGATGGGGAGTTTGTGAACATTCAATTTGTTTTCAAATTCTTTGTTGGTCTGTGTGACCAGAGGGAAATATATACATTTCTAATATGTTCATATACAGTATGCCTAATTGGCAGGACGTTAAAAAGTTGAGCTTGGTTTCAACCTCATTTTGTGTGCAGTGGATGCATAGTCTTACTTCTTACAGAGCCAGGTCTGTTTGTGGCCTTTCTCGATAGTAAGGCTGCTCACTGAGTCTGTTGTGCGTAGTTAAGGATTTTCTTAATTTTGGATCAGTCACAGTGGTCCGGTATTCAGCCACTGTGTCAGCCTACGCTCTGCTTAGGGACAAATACTGTCGCATTCCAGGTTGCTGTGATTTTTGGTTGGTTTTCTTATAATTTGGTTTGGTGTAATTGTGATGCAGCCCTGGGGTTGTGTTTGAGAACAGAGAACCGTCTGGCTGAGGGGACCTCTTTAGATTCCCCTCTTGATTAAGTGAGGCTTTGTTTGGAACGGTGTCAGAGTCACTTTATTTTATATGGTTGTACAATTGAAATGCTCTCTTGTGGACTTATTTTGGATAATTAGTGGATATTTTCCTAATTATGCTCTGCATGCATTATTTAGTGTTTTATGTTGAACACTGAGGATCCTTTTGCAGAATTCTGCATGCAGTCTCCATTTTGGTGTTGGTCCCGTTTTGTAAAATCATGGTTGGTAAATGGACCCCGCCCCTCACAAAGCAACGTGTTCTAGTCAAGTATTCTTTGCCAGATCTTAATTGGGAAGTCACATTTTATGTTCCTTTTCATGGCATAAAAGGCCCTTCTTGCCTGGTCTCTCATGGTTGTTCAGAGCTTTGTTGAACGTACCTGTGGTGCTGATCTTTAGGCAGAGGTGTAATTTTTGTGTGCTCTCTCACACACACACACACACACACACACACACACACACACTTACACACACACACACACACACATACACACACACACACACACACACACACACACATGCATGCACAATGAGTGCTCTCATTACAATGATTCTCATCTCATTAGTTGTTCCTTTCATCAGTGTAAGATAGTACAGTATGTTTTGTTTTGATTAGTGGAGCAATGAGTCATGTCCACAATGGACATACTCTTTGGACCTGCCACTCATCCACCATTGTATATAGTTAATGAGAGCAGGCCCCTCTCTCCTACCTAACCCTGTAGCTTTATCCTCAGTGTGACATGCCTCTCACACCTGCCCCTTCACACAAAAGGCCTGCCCACACTAAGATTAATCAATATCCTTCTTTGTCCATCTTCACTCTGCTCTAGCTGGTTGCAAATTGGACCGTTGGATTGCAAAAGATAATTTCATTGCATTGAACAGTGTTAATCTTTCACAATAAAATATTTTACATTGAGGCCTGTTAGAATGATGTTGTTATGGTGTTTTATGTGTTTTAAAATGTTAATCAATACATGAGCATTTCATTTCTCTTTTTTGTTCCACGTCGTGTCTGTTCTTGCCCCTGTCTTAAATAAATATATACATATATAAATACATCTTTATACATATAT
The DNA here is from genome assembly GCF_949987555.1 of Borostomias antarcticus. Lineage (NCBI taxonomy): Eukaryota > Metazoa > Chordata > Actinopteri > Stomiiformes > Stomiidae > Borostomias > Borostomias antarcticus. The sequence goes on from NC_140238.1 coordinate 18,269,025, forward strand.
AAATATATATATATATAAATATATAAATATATATATATATCTTTCCATCTGTGTGAAGGTCCCGTAAACTGTCCATCAGGAGTACCAGAGGCTGACATCATGGGCCGGGGGGGTTAGGTGATGATTCACTTGTACTACTTAACGTTTTCAGGGGCGAGGGTTGGTCAAATGGTGTGTGACTGGCACCAAAGACTGCAGGGCAAGGGGCCAGAAACGCACACACACACACACACACACACACACACACACACACACACACACACACACACACACACACACACACACACACACACACACACCATCTCATGCCATTTGTACAGGAAGAAGGCAGTGGTGGAGGGGGAATAGAGTGAGGTGTGGGTCATGAGGCCGTTTCAACAAGTGGCTTCATATTTAAAATGAATATGCACAGTTCCTAAAGCTCTGACCCACATGGCTTCTGGGTGACTTTTCTGTGACCTTCTGCCAGAAGCCAGGAGCAAGTCCGAAACAGAGAGGTGTTCCAGTGGAATGGATAGGAGGAAATCTGAAATGAAAGGTCATTAAAATCCCATCCATGTGTACTCTGAACTACACTGGCCACAGTAAGGTCAAAGCACCAGGAACTCAGACTCTCTATTTAGAAGTGTGAAACATGTCCTCCAACAAAGTGGTATGTCCTCTCAATCATTTTGGGAGTTTAATGCTTTTTTTTGCGTGGCGACACGCACCAAAAATAGCAAATGTCAGTTTGTCACTCCCTCCCTCCCTCCTTCCCTCTTTCCCTCTGTCGTGTTATTGACCTGCAGTTCTATATTGCCACCACAAGAGGCAGTGGTCGCAGAACACCAAAACAAAAAGTCTAGGGCTGCGTTCCGAATCGCATACTACCCTACTATATAGTATGCCAATACAGAATGTAGTATGTCCCAATACATAGTATGCCACATGCAGTATGGCAAAAATGCCAGGATGTGATACTACATCCGGTCGTATTTTGCAGTATGCAAGCCAGCAGGCTTCTCTGCCTATTCTGACCCACAATCCTGTGCGCAGCGGAAATTACGTCACGTGCGAGTCGCGCTGGAGGCTTTATTATGAATCCTGCGGCGCGCAGACAGATGTGCAAGCGGCAGCGGCAGCGCATTCAAGTGTAAGTACAGTAACGTCACTACATATTTGTAGCGACTCGTGTTGTGTGTATAATTGAAACATTAAAAGATACTATTGCTGCACGAAGCTTAGTGGATAAATGAGCGCAAATGTAAACCTATAACCTCAGCCAGTGGCCTAGTGGTATCTATAGTGGTAGCTACTAGCGTAACTTACTTCTGTAACATCAACTAGCCAGCTAGTTAGCTAGCTAGCTATGTGGTGCACTGAAGTTAACAACGTTACCTCTCACTCTTCTCATCATTCGTCAAATTTGCCAAAAAGCAGAATGCAAGCCAAGTCAGTATAGCTAGCTATGTAAGGTACGACCATGGATGTATTAATAGAACGTACAACATACCAATTCAGCTCACCAGAAAATAGTTTGCTGATAATGCACGAGCCTATCCAGGACGTCAGTTAGCTAACGTTAACTAGGTAGTTGAAGTACTAGTCAGTCAACTGCTTTGTCTCACTGGAAAACATCATTAATTTGTTAGGGACAGATGAACATACTGAGCAACTCATCCAGTGGAGGATGGAGAAGGAGGAGCTGTTCACTCGGAAGAGGAATGCAGCGATAAAGGGGTTTGAGTGAGTAACACTTGACCCTATTTTACGAAATGTGATGAAAGGAGCATTTGTCATTGCTTTGCATGTTCCTTGTCCCCTTAGGATGTTTGTGGTCGAGCATGGCTTGGAGGGGAAGGTGACACCAGCCACCATAAAAAAGAAATGGGAGAACCTCAAACAAAAATACAAAGTCAGTCACCAGTGTTGTGTGTATGCCTTCGATTAGCCATTTACTATGCTTTAGTGTCATTAACTAATCCTGTCATCTAATTTGCAGGATTTGAAGTGTCCTAAAACAGGGGTCAGCACAGAGGGAGGGGAGGCAACAGCAGCCTCCTGGAAATGGTATGGGGTGATGGATGCTGCATTGGGCAGTAAGCCATCCATCACCCCACCATTGCTAATTTCATCAGCAAGCCAGGAGGCTGTTGAAGTCTCAACTCCCTCTGTGTCTGATCCCATTCCTGTGGAGGACGAGTGTCCTGCTATACCACCACGAAAGAGAAGGAGGGAGGGAGGTCAGTCCAGTAGCCAGGTACTGGAGTACCTTAGAGAGACGGAAAAGAGAGAGGCAAGACAGCAGGCACTAGAGGGGCAAAGGTATGAGGAGGCCAGGGGGAGAGAGGAGGCAGCCAGGGCTAGGGAGGAAGAGAGGTACCAGGAGAGCAGGAGGAGAGAGGAGAGAAGAGAAGAGGAGGCCAGGAGGAGAGAGGAGGCAGCCAGAACAAGGTATGACAAATACAAGATGGTGTGGACTACTCCAGTCTCCCTCAGTATAACAAGATTGTGCTGTATTTTTACTCTATTTTTTTTTTTTTGTGTCTTTTACTTAATTACTTCTATTTTTTACTGTACTATGCACATTTGGGAGCTAGCAATTGCATTCCAGTGCATATTATACCTGTATGATGTGCACCTGACTAATAAAACTTACAAGGGAGGAGAGAAGAGACGAGGAGGCCAGTAGGAGAGAGGATGAGTCTCGGTCAAGAGAGGAGAGGCGGGAGGACCGCTTTTTGGCACTACTGGAGGCACTCGCCAAGAAATGATCATTTAGCTTTGTTTGTTTTGTTTGTCTTGTGTTGCAGCATGTTTAATTTAATTAGCTTCATTTGTTTGCTTAAAATGCCTCATTAAATGTTTCGACCAACTAACCTGTGCTTTCTTAGAGCTCAATCAGTCAAATATACTGTATCCTGAGTGTTGAATAATTGTTGACTGACGGGTAGCTTGGCCTCCACTGGACTTGAAATGGTCTTTCAAAGCATCCACACTTTTTCCTTCAAAGTTACAGGTGAAACTGGGACAAAGTGATGTGTGGATTACACAGTACACAATACACAAGTCATGATTGATCATTAGATGTAGTTATGATTGATCATTGGATTTATACATCACACGTGTTAAACAAAACATAATGCATAATGGTAGCTTGGGAAAATGAGGGTGACAATACAAAATGAAGAACAAATTAACAGGCATCAAGCTTGGTTTTGGTGAAGAAACAATGAGGTGTGATGCTGTGTATCCTAATGTTGGATCGTGTAATCGTGTTCTTGGAGAGCTGGAACACAGTCAAGTGGTGCAGACACTGCTGCAGCCAGGAGATCATCAAAGTAGAGCTGCAGGATGGGTGCATTGGGGTTCAACTGGCAATATGTTGTAGGGTGGACATCCTATGAATATGAGTATGGTGATTGAATGTGAAATGAATGGGAAATAAAAAGTTAACTTAATTGCATGAATGGTTTATTTCCAGTTTGAGATACAAGGACACTACATTACGACTGCAATGATCTGATTATATACTGTCACATATCAAAGTTTGTAAAATGTAGGTTCAGTCAACTAAGTTACACAACAGAATTGGCAAGAATGTTTACACTAACGTTACTAAGTTAAATGTGAGGCTGCTTCACATGCAGACAGGACATAGAATGACAATGACTGAAATGCATTATGTAATTTTACTGACGTGGATAAATACCTTGATCAGGTTAAAATGTACAATTCAGTTCAAACTACATACATTGCAAAGGAACAACAGGAGAGCTCTTGTCCTCCGACGGTATTGGCGTCTCTGGCGAGCTCGACGAATGGCATTCTCGTGCATCTGGAAGGGATTTACTGCGCCAACCATTTCGAATCTTGCGCGTCTCTGCGGACAGCTGTGGGCGAATGTCGCTTTATGGACTGCGACGGATGTCGTCAGATTTCAGGGCGCAATGTCATGACAGAGTAGTATGTCCCAATTGGATGTCTACTGCTTGCAAAGTACGTACTTTCTAAGGGCAGCTGTAGTAGGTACTGGTAGTAAGAAGTAGAAGTATGCGATTCGGAACGCAGCCTAGGACACTGCACATTTTCTAGATCCTCAGTGGTGTAGTGGATAAGGTGCCTGACTCCCATGCCATAGGTCAGGGGTTCAACCCCCGCTGTGGGAGGTTTTTTGTCACTGGATGTTATAGAAGCCATGTAAAAATGTGGTTACCTGGTGGTGCTATGTCAGTTATTGAATTTATGTGCAGTAATTGAACATTTGAAATACTCCTGTTTTGAAATTATACCTACAGTATAGGTGTCTCAGTAATTACCCATTATATATTCAGTTATACTTTGCATGTATTTACCAGGTAAATGTTTAGTAATTGGGGAACTATGAAAGGAAAGGGTACCCAAAATGTTCAGAGAAAGTTAATTTAGCAATAGAAATCCATAAGCCTAGGGCCAATGGGCCTAGGATATAGACAATAAATTACCAGTGGAATGGTGGTGGAGCAATAGCGGGAGCATTTCGGATTACCGATGTCCCTGACGCTAATAATCCGCCAGAGGTCCGCTTGCCATTCAATGTGCAAATGGCCAGGAACCTGCCCGCGGATTCGGCCGGAGGTCCGCCAGCTCGTCCATCGGGGACCCGCTGTAGGTCCGCTAGCCTTGTGT